>NC_048601.1:62245939-62545939 GCF_003668045.3 Cricetulus griseus
TTTTTGAAGTTGTGTTTTCAAAGCTCCATGAGCACATTAACTGTATGCTCCATTTAAACTAGCACCTGTTTATCAGCTTCTGTGAACTGTTCAGGGTCACAACTACCATTAAGAATTTCACTAAGGGGTTCAAGATCCTCAATAGACAAATTTTAATATGGTGAAAGCCACTGAATATCTCCCAATAATTTTTGAAACTCAAAATTTGTAAGCTTTTACAATCCAGGCTATAAAGCTCCCATTAGCTGACATTAGCATTAGCATTTTCACAGATACTTGGCTGGGCAAGGCTGAGTGGAAGGGCAGCTCCCTGAGCTACAAGGTCTCATTAACTCCTCTCAAATCCTGCATCAATCTCCATTCTCCAGACCTATACCCAACCACGAAAATAAGAGAATTCCAGGGGGAATTGGAAGGCATGATATGACCATTATCTAGCTATTCCTGTATTAGCTGTTGGGAACCCTGCATCCTCTCCTCTGCTAAAGGATATTGAATCACCCACACACTCCCTGAGCTCAAGGGCCATGCTGCCTCCTGACACTCCCCACTGACTGGCTCCAAGTGCCAGCCACAGGAGGTGCAACCCACCACGTTTTCCTGCCTCCAGTGCTCCTGGCTCTGAGGAATGGTGGCATCATGGACCAGACTCAGCCAGGGTGGCAGGGAAGGTGCCACCCAAGGAGGTGTGGCAGGCACAGGAGCAGGCTTGGGCATCAGCAAGTCAGGCTTACTGAGAGTGTCAGGGGGAGGCCACAACTTTGCTTCACTGATTTCTGGTACAGCCTAGAGATCGTTCCAGTGTGGGGGAGGAAGATTTACAAAATCAACAAATTCTAAAAATTTCTATACTTGCTACAGCTCTACAAGAGCTCCTATGGACTCAAAATATACCCAAGTAAATGTACATTCAGCTGACTACTTTTTGTTCCCATATCTAAAATTATATATAATTTTTACTCTGGAGTTTTCTCACCACAAGTCACATTTATCTGAGCATTTACATATCATCTTTTCTCATATAGCAATGTCCATCACTTCAGTGTCTATGTCCAAGCCGCAGCATCTGTGGTACTAGCTGTAGTAACCCCAATTTGTGTGGGCATCTGTGTGGGTCACACATTGAGGGGCCATTTGTCCAGTCCTGCTGGCTAGTTTGGTCCCTGCTTGGAAGGAAAAGTGTGGATTGAGGAAAAAAGAAGCAAGAGATAGAGTGGGGAGGGCACCCAATGAATACTAGGATCATCCCCAACTTTAGTACTCAAAGATCTTATATACCTCAATCAAAAAGGGGGAGGGGTAAAAGACTCCATTACCAAGATACAAGGAACAAACAAGAGTATTTAGCTTCTTGATACTCAAAACACCAAGTAACCACATTCTACACCAAATATCCTGTTATTAAGGTGCAACCCCTTAGGCCAAATATCCTGTTGTCATGGAAAAAACAAACAATAGCCATACCTTAGGCCACATATTCCATGGTTCAACCTTGAAGGAGCAATAATAGGCTCAAACTCTCTGATCTTACGTCAAGATGGAACAGAGCCACTTCTATGAGCTCTGACAAACAAGTTAAAGTGTACTCTGACCTCCACAAACATGACACATCACATGTACACATAGAAATATGCTCACACTTACACAAAGGTGAAGGTAATTATCTAAATGTAATAAAAGTTAAAAAAATGGAAAGGGAAAGAAAAAACCAGAGGAAATGGTTACCAGTAAGTAAGAAAACACTCCAGAAATATAAAAACATAAATCCCTCATATTCAAGCAACAAAGTTGGTGGTAATTTATTACATAAGAAATAGAAGGATAATACTGAGTTGTGCTTTGCACTTTTATATAAAGGTATTTCATACCAAAAGACATAAGAGACATGGAACCCATTATTTTTCCTGGGCTTAGTGTATGATTTCCTGAGTGTTTCATGAGTGTTCAGGCTCTCGGGCAGAAAGGGGACGTGTACAAGTCCAGGGCTGTGTGGTGCAAGCAGCTGGTAAGACACTCAGAGATAGTTTTTGTTGGAGGCTGAAGCACTGTGGGAGGAATACCATAATGATGCTGGCGTAATAATCTCCCATGTCTTCAGCCTGGACACTGTTGATGGTGAAAGGGAAATATGTCCCAGACCCACTGCCTATGAAGTGATCAGGGACCCCAATGTTCCAAGTGATTGCCCAGGATATCAGAAGTTTAGGAGACTGCCCTGCTTTCTGCTGGTACCAGGCCAAGTAGTAACTGCAACCAGATAAAAGACTGTGACTGGAATTGCAGCTAATGGTGGCCTTGTCTCCTGCTGACACAGCCAGGGAGGATGGAGACTGCGTCATCACAATATCTGCACAGGAACCTGCAATCAGGAAAACTAATAATCATGTATAATAAAAAACAAGGATTTAATACATATCAAGCTAGTCATTTAATGTCCTTGTAGTGCCTTATTGTCAAAGAACTATGGCATAAAAAATATTAAAGCCTGGCACACATTGTAAATTTCTTGTATACAAAGAAGAGACTCTGAAAATATAATACTATTCTCACCAGACACCCAGAGAAGAAGAGACATGAGGACCTGGGTCTGTGACTCCATCTTGCTCCCCATGACTGTCTGATGATGCTTAGTTCTCATTTTTAAGGCCTAGTTTATAAACTCCAAGCAGCGGGTCTGGGTTGGAGGGACCCATGCAAATCTGTCAGCAAACACAAAAGTAGACTCCTAGGAAGTATTGTGAGAGAGGCATGTGTCAATCAACAGGCAAATATACCATCACAGACATCCTGAGATATCACTGAAAGATATTGGCTTTCAGTTCTCCGACAGAAGTCTACTAGGCTCTCTAATATAAGCTTTGGTTAAAATCCAAGACATATTTGTGGAAACATTAGGAGAGTTATCTTAGATTACAGTCCTAGGGAAACTATAATTTTAAAAAAATTAAGTAACATAAAGTAAGAAAGTGTGCAATAAAAGAACAGAAGAATGGAAAGAAGAAAACAGAAAAGCAAACATGAGAGAATTGATGCTAATTGTTTCATTATCTCCCATCTCCAAAAACACTATTATTACTAAGCAAAATGAACAATGCCTCAGACATTTGGAATCCCGTTTCTGGGCCAAACATGGAACAGAGATGAAAAGACAAGCCCATATTCGCTCTGTGGGAATCCTGGGGGCAATAATTTAAACCTGAGATCAGAGGAAATTTAATCTTGAAGCAAAGGTAAACCCAACAAAAACTAACACATATCCTCCCAACAACCTCGGGAAACAGAAAGAAGGCTTTAAATTGGGGGAATGAAAGAAACAAGATTTTTTCAAAAGATATAGATGTAGACCAACATTGTCAAAAGTCTTTAGTCCAAAAATGCATATTCTAGAGTAATACAGAAATTAGCAGTATTGAAACTAGGTTAAGATGATCTTGCTGGACACCCACAGCTAATCACTGAACTGAATTGGAATCCAGTTGCAGAGAAGGAATGATGAGCAAAAGGGGCCAGACCAGGCTGGTGAAACCCACAGAAACAGCTGACCTGAACAATGGGGAGCTCTTGGTCCCCAGACTGATAGCGGGGAAACCAGCACAGGACTGATCCAGACCCCAGGAATGTGGGTGTCAGTGAGGAGACCTCGGAAATTCATGGGGCCTCCTGTAGTAGATCCGTACCTATCCCTAGCATAGGTGTGGACTTTGGGAGCCCATTCCACATAGAGGGATACTCCCTGAGCCAAGACACGCGGGGGTGGGCCTAGGCCCTATCCCAAAGGATATGATAGACACTGAAGACCCCCTTTGGAAGGCCTCACTCTCCCTAGGGAGCAGAAAGGTTATGTGATGGGTAGGGTTTTAGTTGGAGGAGGTGGTAGGGGAGGAGGGGAGGAAGGGGGAACTGGGATTGACATGTAAAACGATCTTGTTTCTAATTCAAATAAAAATGGGAATAAAAAGATAAACTTGCTGGCATTATAAACAGTAAAGGACCTTCCCAGAAGGGGGCAAGGACTTGGTAATTCAAGCAATAGTTTTACAGAAACCAATAGACTTCATCATCAGAGATTGTTGCCATATAAAGGAAAAAATGATTGAGTATGAATGAAAATCAATAACAAAAAAAAATCACAGAAACTGCCTGGACTCCTGGTTAGTGGACTCTGAAAGTATACATAAGAAGTAAATTATTTTTAAAAAGACACCCAAAATGAACTACAATTACCTGGGCATGATCTTGACTGTCCTGAATGTAACAGGGGTTTCATTTTCTTGATTATACATATTTAGTTCAACAGTTTCATTCATGCACTGCACTAGCTTTTTAGATGATTACTGCCATAGTTAACCAACATTTAGTTTTCTGTAAAATCTATTAAATCCCTTTAAATTGGTCCCATATTGTACTTCATTTTCACCCATTATTTGCTTAGGCATTTTTATTTGAAACTCCATGATGGAACCTTTGAACATAGATGTAATATTTTGAAATCAGGGAGATGATTAAGTTGATAAAGCACTTACCTGGCAAAATGAGACCCTGAGTTCCATTTTCAGAGCCAATTAAAACCAAAAAGCCAAGTCTGGTAGTGCAAGCTTGTAATCCCATTGCAGGGAAGTGGAGACAGGTCCCTGGGACTTGTTCACCACACAGCCTATCCTAGTGGGAAAGTTACCAGCCAATGAGAAAATGTATCTCCAGTGGATGGGGGAAATGCAAGAACTAAACATGAGAAGGAGAGCTGTGAAATGCTGTCTTCTGAACATGATATGGCCAATGCAAACATGAACTCACAGCAGCTGAAGTTGCCTGCACAAGACCCTCACAAGATGTAGCCAATCAAATTCCAGCCCAAAAGGAGCAGAGAGTCCTAAGTTCAAAACTTTGACAAGGGAAGTCCTGATACTTGATGGCTGCTGAGGAAGAAAACATAATTTTTCTTGTGGAATCTGGATGCAGGAAGAGTTGTCTGTCTTCCATGGATGGCCACATACTCATACACATACGCCCAGTACTGATTGAAGTCAGGGTGCTATTAATGATAACAACAAGAAAAATGGAGGACACAAAGTTAAGAGACAGGTAGTAAGAAGGTCCCACAGATGACTGTAGAAGATATTGGGGGTAGATAAGATCAAAATATAACTCTGTTGTGTTACAAACTAAGGAAATTATGGCTTCTGCATGTTATAAGTTACATTTTCTACAATAGTATACAACCCCAGCATATACTGACAAAACAAAATATAAAATACTTGACACCATGGATTATTATTTTAGCAAGCCTTGTTGGCCACAATCTCTGCATCTGAAAGTCTTTGAATAAATGATAAAATGATGTATTGTTTTCCTGGCTGTTGTGTTTCTCATGCCCTTTGTGTAAGTCTTCCTGGTCAAGCAAATCAATAAACAGAGAAAACATTATCTACTATACAAGGAATATGAATTCAGTGGCTCAATATACAAATATCACCCAAGCTTCTGACATCACCTACTCTTTCTCAGTTAATCACTTCATGTCATGATTTCATCCAAGACTGAACGGGTTCTTTAAGACAGAATTATACTTCAGGGTTTAAAAACAAACAGTTCTCACTAAATTTCTGTAAATTCACTTATGATTGTAATTTTTCTATAGAGAAGAAGCAAAAAATAATAATAATCTCACCAAGATAATTAAACATCAATATCACTACCTTATATGCAATCCTAGAGCCTTCATCCAGTAGCTAATGGAAGCAAAGGCAGACACCCACAACTAAACACTGAGTAGAACTCTGGAATCCAGTTGCAGAGATGGAGGAGTGGTGAGCAAATGGGTCAGAACCAGACTGAAGAAACCCACAGGGACAGTTGACCTAAACAAGGAATTGTTCATGGACCCCAGACTGGTAGCTGGGAAACCAGCATAGGTCTGTTCCAGACCCCCGGAAGGAGGATGTGAGTTTGGAGGTCTGGGCAATCTATGGGTCCCTCTGGTAGTGGATCATTATTTGTCCATAGTGTATGAATGGACTTTAGACACCCTCTCCACATGGAGAGTTGCTCTCTCATCCTGAACACAGAGGGGAGGGTCTAGGCCCTGCTCCAAATAATATGGCAGACTCCCCCATAGAAGGCCTCACCCTCCCTGAGGAGCAGAAAGGGGTTGGGATGGGGGGCAGCAGTGGAGCAGGGGAGGGAGAGGGAACTGAGATTGACACGTAAAAGAAGATTGTTTCTAATTTTAAAAAGGAAAAAATTAAACATCAATATCAAAATATGAAAAAGAAGTAAATTATAAACTCAGTACTATGTATAAAGTATAAGAAACATAAAAACAAATGAACAAACAAATTAAATAAATAAATAAATAAAATATCATGGCAATGAGTCAAGATTCACATCTGTAATCCCAAAACTGGGGAGACAAAAGCAGGAGCATCATGAGTTTGAGGCAAGGCTGGGGCACATAGCAAATTCTCGGACAGTCTAATATATACATGGAGATATTATCTGATGGCATTTGATATGTGAAGTTACTAATCTGTTAAAATGTTAACAAGTAATCATTAAGCTTAGAATATTAATGAAAATTGCATATGCATTTAAGCAATAAGCACTTCCTTTTAGTTTTTATAAAATGTATAATTTTATACATCAACTTTTCAGGTATAAATTGTTAAATTACTTCTGATAAGCATATTCAAATCTCGTCTGTAAACTGCTAATACACCATCCTAAAAGAGACATGGTGTGTAGGTTGAATTTCCCAATGTCACTGTCAAGAACATGACAGTCAGGCAGTGGTAGCGCTGCTTTTAGTGTCATCACTAGGGAGGCAGAGGCAGGCAGATCTCTGTTAGTTCGAGGCCAGCCTGGTCTACAAGAGTTAGTTCCAGGACAGCCTCCAAAGCCACAGAGAAACTCTCTCTCAAAAAACAAAAAGATAACATGACATGACAGATGAGTAACTGCTCCAGTCAGTGTCTAACAAGCTGTCATGAGCTCTCTAACTTTGCTAAATTTTCTCCTTTGCTTTGTGACAGCAGCAGTGAGCTCAGATTCTGCTTTCATGTCATTTACTGCTGCTCAATCACATTGAACACATGGAGATGGGGTCTTAATATTCCAAAGGCTCCTGCCATTAATCATGTGCTTCTCACAGTGTGTAGGGGGTCTCACAGTGTGTAAGGGGAGAGTATTGGTCTAAAAAGAAGAAAATTCCATGTCATATTTTTATAATATGAAATGCCCTACAGTCTTTAGTTACTTATCAGGTTTCCACAGTATGTCTTGGTGCATTGGATTCTTCGGGCTGTGACTAAAGATGGACTATGAACTTGCTGGCTGAAAACAATACTGATTGACTTGCTCACAGCTTTGGAGTCAGGGAGTCTGAAGTTGATGGCCTTGAACCCATGGGATACAGCATCCTCTTCCATGGACGTCACTGTAGATGGAGACAAAAGGAATTTTAGTCTTACATTCATACTAACTTGAGACAGTGCAAGGCTGAACTCAGCTTTTCTGTTGCAACACATAGAATATTTTATTCTCTGATGACACTTTATGACTATCCAATACCCACAAAAAGAAATGGTAGACACAGGAAGATTTTCATTAACTCAGATAAAACATTTGCGTGTTATCCTTTGTTAAAATAGCAACGAGGTAACTGTAGATGTGGAAGGTTATACTGCATTCAAGATACATACAAGAGGTTCTTACACAGAGTGACAGCCATGAAGAAAATTTACCTGCTTAAGGAGCCCAGAATCATGCATGCTGCTTCCCTCAGGAGGGCCTGTGCAGACTCTCTGAGTCTGTATGAGATGAGGTTGGAGTGTAAGCCTGTCATAGCCATGGGTTCTTTGCCGCCTGTTCCAAAATAAATCCATTAGTAACCATTCAGCTTCAACAGCCTTGGGTGGCATAGTGGTAGAAAAATAATAGAGATGATGAGATGATCTTCTTTTTTATTTTTAGTTTTTATCTTTATAGGTATCTGGTATGCATATATGTCTGTGCAATACATGTGCCTGGGGCGTATAGAAAACAGAAGAGGGAGTCAGATTCCCTGGAACTGGAGTATGAATCATTATAAATCATAACACGTGGGTACTGGTAATTGAACATAGATCCTCTGGAAGAGCAGCCAGTGAGTTCTCTTAAATATTGAAACATATCCAAAGCCCCATAAATGCCTTCTAGTAAATAGATATGATGGAGAATGAGGAAAATTCCTGAAAAAAATGAAGACCTATGCACTGCTAAGGCTATAACTCAGGAAGAGGAAGGCAGTGGAAAGAGGAGGATGTTTAAATGGCCACACTGAAACTCCTAGAAGAGAAGATATGTGGTACCCTTGAACAAATTGGTACAGGAGACCACTTCGTGAACATTACACCAGTAGCACAAACACTGAGACTAATAATTAATAAATGAGACCTCTTGAAACTGAGAAGCTTCTGTAAGGCAAAGGACACAGTCAGCAAGACAAAATGCCAGCCCACAGAATGGGAAAAGATATTCACCAAACCCACATCTGACAAGGGCTGATATCCAGAATATACAAAGAACTCAAGAAACTAGCCACCAAAACACCAAACAATGCAATTAAAAAGTGGAGTGCAGAATTAAACAGAGAATTCTCAACAGAAGAATCTGAAATGGCTGAAAGACACTTTAAAAAGTCCTCAACATCCTTAGCCATCAGGGAAAAGAAACTCAAAACCACTCTGATGTACCATCTTACTCCTGACAGAATGGATAGTCTATGCTGCAGAGGATGTGGAGAAAGAGGAACACTCCTCCATTGCTGGTGGGAGTGCAAACTTGTAAGACCACCTTGGAAATCAGTATGGTGGTTTCTCGGGAAAATGGAAATCAACCTACCTCAAGATCCAGCAAATCCTCTCTTGGGCATATACCCAAAGAATGCACATTCATACAATAAGGACATGTTCAACTATGTTCATAGCAGCATTATTTCAAGTAGCCAGAACCTGGAAGCAACATAGATGCCCTTCAACTGAAGAATGGATAGAGAAAATGTGGTACAATTATAGAACAGAGTACTACTCAGCAGAAAAACACAATGGAATCTTGAAATTCGCAGGCAAATGGATAGAACTAGAAGAAACCATCCTGAGTGAGGTAACACAGTCACAAAAAGACAAACATGGTATGCACTCACTCATATTATGATATTTAGACATAGAACAAAGGATTACCAGTCTACAATCCACACTGCTAGAGAGCTAGGAAACAAGGAGGACCCCCAAGAGAAGATTGCATAATCCCTTGAAGAAGGTGAGGAGGACAAGAACCACTGAGCAAAGTGGGAGCATGGAGGGAGATGAAGGAGGTGGACAGGGAAGAAAGGGAAGGGGGAGGAGAACAAGAGGACTGAGACAGGGGAGGAACAGAGGAGGGCAAGAAAGGAGATGCCTTGAAAGAGGGAGACATTACCGGTTTGGAGAGAGGTCTGGCACAAGGGAAATGTTAGTGGATCCACAGTGATGACACCAACTAAGAATCTAGGTAGTGATGGAGAGGCTACCTTTGATACCCTTCTCCTATAATGAAATTGATGTCTACCTTGGTTACCATTCCTAGAGCCTTCATCCAGTAGCTGTTCGAAGCAGAAACAGGCACACACAGTTAAGCACTGAACCATACTCCTGGAATATAGTTGTGGAGAGGGAGTAGGGATGAGCAAAGGAGCCAAGATGGTACTGCAGAAACCTCAGAAACATTTGACCAGACCTAGTGAGAGCACAGAGACAACAGTCATAAACCTGGAGAAACAGCATTGGACTGAACCAAGCCCTCTGAATGTGGGTGCCAGCTAGGAGGCCAAAACAATCTATGGGACCTCTAACTGTGGAGCCAGTCTTTATCCCTAGAGCACAATGGACTTTGGGAGCCCATTCCCTATGGATAGATACTACTGCATCTCTGATACAGCAAGATGGGCCTAGGCCCTCTCCTAAAGGATACGCCAGACTTTGAAGGTCCCCCCCCATGGAGGGCCTCACTGTCCCTGGGGAGGAGTTGGGGGATGTGTTGGGGGGTTGGTGTGGAACAAGGGAGGGAATGGGTGGATGGATATGTAAATATGAGTAACTCTAAAATGAAAAAAAATTAAATAAAGAAAAAGATAAAACAAAGGCTCAGAAACAGGCACTCGCTCCATGACCAAGTCTATTTGAGGAAACCAGGATCAATTTATTCATGATATTGGAGCTCCATGATGGTATTATCTTCCATTAACATCCATATCTAAAAGATGACACCACTGGGGAAGCGGGAGACCAGTCTTCTAACACATGCATCATGAGAGACATTATCTTAATGTTCTGAAGGCCATTCATGTTTAAGTCAAAAGTACTGTTTCCTGTGGTGTTTCTTGGAGTACTTACCATAATCTATTGAACAAAATTTTTAAAGAAAGTTTTAATTTGGATTGATTCTTTATGTTTTCTTTTTATTGAAAAATGATTTTTCAGTTTCCTTGATGATTTTAGAGTTTTGTGAAGAATCAGAAGGGATATCTTTACAAGCCCCTCTTCACCCTGTGTGTACCTTCTGGCTTCTGTCATCTGCTTTCTGCATTTGTACTGTCACCATTTATTAATTCCCTCAAATTGTTCCTAGAATTATATACACAGATATGTTATATTGCTTCATTTTCTCTAGCTTTCAGCTTTTCTTATTTGCCTATGGTTCTTTTCCTAGGGGTGGGGCCTCATGAGACTCCCCCCACCCCTTCTATATTAGCTGTCTATTGGTGCTATACTTGTTCAGGTCTTGTTGAGATGACATTATATTGTGACAACATGGGTGATAATGCCATTTTTAGTAGCTACAGTCCCACAGATTTCCTGTTCCTCTGGTTATTATAATGTTTCTGACCCTTTTCTATTCTCTCAGCATTAATTGCAAGAGTTGTCTTGTCAACCAGAGCTAGGCACCATACTTACAATCACTTGTTCTCTACTGTTTCACTAGTTTTGGTTTTTTGTAATGGCCTCTGTTTGTTGCAATGAGAATTTTCTTTGATGAGGGGCAAAAGATAAACTTACCTGTTAGGAGTTCAGCAAACTGACAGTTGTAGCTTCTCCTCTTAAGGTCCATAATCTTAGTAGCCTAGACAGCTGGCTATGTTTCCAGTACCAGATACTGTTTCCCTCCTGATGAGCAGACTTTATGTCTTTTAGAGAGCCAATATAGGAGCATCTCTATTGCCCCCTTGGAGCTTCCATGCCATGATGATCATTGCTGTGCTTCACAGCCATCATAGCTAGCTGGGACTGTTAGTTGTTTCTGTCCTTGAGAAACTTACAAAGCAGTAACTTCTGGTACTATGGAAACTATTCAGCAATGGGAGGGCTTTCAGATCAAATACAACTGGAATCCTCTGGGTCCTGACATGAATCCTTGAGCAATGGTGACTTACTATCAATCACTGCAAGGCAACCAAGGGCAACAGCAATAGTGTGTATTATTTGGGGAGTCTCATGGATAGCCCTGACCGACAACTCAAAAGACAGTTTCCACATCTGGTGTTAGTGTTTTCATTAGATAGTCTCCTTCCAATCACCTGTAACCTGTAGAATACATAAATTTTTCAATGTATAATCCATAGCACTTCTCTACAAGGCTAATTTCAGTCATTGTCCAAACAATATGGAGGATGTGGTGTTCATATTCTTTTCATTTATTTTTTTCATATTTGTTACTGGGTCTTTGCAAACAGCCTAGGATGTGTTTAAAATTATGATCTTCCTGCTTCAGCCTCTTGAGTACCCAGACTGATTGACTTATGATTAAATGCAGAAAATTCACACACTTCATATAAATAAATAAATAAATATTTTCTAAAGATTCCTTGTGCCTTGTAAAAATTGTTCTTCTTTGAACCTGAGATGTGAAGCAAATTAATTACACATGAAAATAATTTCATTTGACCAGGTGTTTGTAGTTAATCTTGCTTTTCTCTCTTCTTTGTTCAGAGGGGGACCTTTATGATGCAGAATCCAGTTCTCCTGTCCATTATGACTGGAGAGCCTGACTCCATTTCTGGAAAGTCCACATCAGTAAAGACACAACATCTAGGCTCACAGGGGTGTGTCCTTGTCTCTCTTTGTTGCTGATATAGAACACCTAAAAAAGTAAGTTGAAGAATCATTGTCCCTTACTTAGGAACATAGATTATTTGGGAGCACACTTCAAGCATAAAGCTATTATAATATAGAAGACAAAGTGAAGGAGCTTGAAGCAGCTGCTCACATCACAACCACAACTAAGATGCAGAGTGAAGGAAGTTAGAGCTCAGCTTCTTTTCTCCATTTTGTGCAGGTCAAGAACCACATGCAGGACATAGTCTTGTCCACATGAATTCACCTAACAAAGATAATTTCTCACAGACATTCCCAGAGGCCCATCTTAAACTAGATTATCTCACAAGTATGTATGCATATACATGTACCTTAGCAATTCTTGTTCCTCAATCATTTACCATTTCCTTGTGTTGCATAAATTGAAATCACTTAGTAATACTGAAATATATATATCACTAGTCACTATTGTCTCCTTACCAATAGACCAACAGGTTTTATTCATTCTGGTTACAACTTTCTACACATATGGTTAGGCTCATTTCCTTTACAATATTGATGTTCACCAAATGTATCTTAGATCCCAGCACACATTCTTACTCAATCCAGCAGAGTATAGATGAGCTTCCAAAAAAAGTATTGTTCCAATCATATATTTCATAATATATTGAGAGAAATGGCCACTTCAGAGAGACCCTGAAGTCATGAGGAGATAAAGGATGATCATAAGACAAAGATGGCAGGGAAAATCAAGTAACTGACACACAGAAGTTAAATTCAGTGCTGAATTCTGGGAGAGGCATTCTATGAAAAAGTGAGCTTTCCCTCTCCTTCACTTGCCTCAAGATAGCCCACACTATATACCCCAGGAACACACCTAGAGATTTGTGTTAGTGTCTGAAGTCATGTTCACTCCTAGACTTAAATCCATCAAAACACATCAGAATTTTCTATCTTCTCTGATTCCCAGGGAGAATTATGTATTGTTACCTTATGATTCTCTGTACCAGAATGTATCTGTAATCTTGGGGAATAGACTTTGATCTGTGACCTCCTTTCTCCTATGGGTCTAAACAAGGTTGATGAGTTTACTATTTGTTCAATCTCTTTCTTTTTATTGAGATGGGGTGACTTCCTCTAGGTGCACCACATGCACATATAGATGCTTTAAGGCTCTGTTCCTTTTATTTTCTCAATTGGATATACTATCTCAGCTGGGCGTTGGTGGCAAACACCTTTAATCCCAGCTCTTGGGAGGCAGAGGCAGGAGGATCTCTGTGAGTTCAATACCAGCCTGGTCTACAAGAGCTAGTTACAGGACAGTCTCCAAAGCCACAGAGAAACCCTGCCTCAAAAAAAAAAAAGAATGGATATACTATCTCACTGATTTATCAAACAAGATATAGAATGTGTAAATAAGTATTTTCTGTACATGTGATAATGTGTTTTGTATGAGAGTGATCATCCCTATGGCTGCTGGACATTCAGAGGGTGGAAGAGTAACAGTGTCTGATTTTCCAAAGGCAATCAGCCTCTTCAAACAAACTTTCATTTGCTCAAGATTATTAGTTTTAATTTAAGCTCCAATATCACTTTGAGTTGATATTTTTATATGAAAACAATTCTGTATCCTCTTTATTACACACAAAACATGTGAGGGGACCACTTCCTACATACCCTTGATACATGCCTTCAAGTGAAATCACATTCTATTATATAAAAGTCACCTCAATGTGCTTCTTGAATTTGTTCTGTGTTTCTCATTATAATTACTGATGCTTTAATGAACATATTTGTCTAGGGATGGCTTCCATGAATAATCCAAGCTTGAAATGAAACAGTCTGCCAAATGATACTCTAGCTTGTTCTTCATTGGTTCACCTTTGATCTAATAAGTCACATGCTTTTCATCTTCAACAAATGGTGTTGGCATAAATGGATGTGGACTTGTAGAAGATTGCAGATAGATCCATATCTATTGCCATGCACAAAACTTCAGTCAGAAAGGATCAAAGACTTCAACATAAATCCAGCCACACTGAAACTCTTGGAAGAGAAATTGGGAGGTACCCTTGAACAAATTGGTACAGGAGACTGGTTCCTAAACATAAGTCCAGTAGCACAGACACTGAGATCAATATATAATAAATGGGATCCTCTAAAACTGAGATGCTTCTATAAGGTAAAAGACACCGTCAACAAGACAAAACAGTAGCCCACAGAATGGGAAAAGATATTCACCAACCCCACATCCCACAGAGTGCTGATCATCAAAATTTACAAAGAACCAAAGAAGCTAGTCTCCAAAACACCAAATTATCCAATTAAAAACTGAGGTACAGTAACAGATATAGAATTATCAATAGAGGAGTCTAAAATGGCTAATAGAAACTTAACAAATGCTCAAGATCCTTTGCCATCAGGAAATGCAAATCAAAACAACTCTGAGATACCATCTTACTCCTGTCAGAATGGCTGAAATCAAAAACACCAATGGCAGTTTATGCTGCAAAATATGTGGGGCAAGGGGAACACTCCTCCACTGCAGGTGGGAGTGACAACACCTACAGCCACTTTGGAAATCAGTATGGTGGTTCCTCAGGAAAATGGAAATCAATCTACCACAAGATCCAGCAATTCCACTCCTAGGCATATACGCAAAAGATGCACATTCATACAACAAGGACATATGTTCAAATATGTTCTTGGCAGAATTATTTGTAATAGACAGAACCTGGAAGCATCCTAGAAGCCCCTCAACTGAAGAATATGTGGTACATGTACACAATGGAGTACTACTCAGCAGAAAAAAATGGAATCTTGAAATTTGCAGGCAAATGGATGGAACTAGAAGAAAACATTCTGAGCGAGGTAATCCAGTCACAAAAATACAGGCACTTTATGTACACAGTCATATGTGGATTTTAGACATACACTAAAGGATTGCCAGCCTGCAGCCCAGGCTGCCGGAGAGGCTGGTAAACAAGGAAATTCCTTGTTTACCCTAAGAGAGACATGCATGGTCCCCTGGAGAAGGGGAAATGGTCAAGATACGCTGAGCAAACTGGGAGCACAGAAAGAGGGGGTAAGGAGCCAGAAGAATAGAAGGGGAGAAGAGGACAGGTGAGGAAGACATGACGGGACATGGATGTTGAGTTGGGGGAAGAACAGAAGAGAGCAAGATAAGGGATAATATAATAGAGGGAGACATTATAAGTTCAAAGAGAAATCAGGCTCTAGGGAAATGTCTGGAGAGCTACAAAGATAACACCAACTAACAATCTAAGCAACAGAGGAGAGGCTACCTTAAATACCCTCTCCTGATAATGAGATTAATGGCTAATTCATATGCCCTCGTATAGCCTTCATCCAGCAGTTGGTGTAAATAGAAGCATACACTCACAGCTAAACCTTGAACTGAATTGAAATACAGATGCAGAGAAGGAGGACTGATGAGCAAAGGGGTCCATACCAGGCTGGTGAAACCCACAGAAACAGCTGACCTCATCAAGGGAGAACTCTGGTCCCCAGACTGATAGCTGGAAAACCAGCCTGAGACAGATCCAGACCGCCTGAATGTGGATGTCAATGAGGAGACATTGGAAATCTATGGGGCCTCTTGTAGTGGATCAGTACTTATTGCTACCATAGGAATGGACTTTAGGAGCCCATCCCACATGGAGGGATAATCCCTGAGCCTAGACACAAGGGAGTTGGCCTAGGTCCTATCCCAAAGAATATGACAGATTTTGAAGAACCCCATGGAAGGCCTCACCCTCCTTGGGGATCAGAAACTGTATGGGATAGGTAGGGCATTAGTTGGGGGTCAGGAGAGGAGGGGAGAGAGAGGGACCTGGGGTTGACATGTACTTTTCTTTCTAATAAAAAAATAGAGGGAGCCATTATAAATTTAAAGAGAAATCGGGCACTAGGGAAATGTCCAGTGATCTAAAGATTGATCCCAGTTAACAATCTAAGCAATAGTGGAGAGGCTACCTTAAATGCCTTTACCAGATACTGAGATTCATGACTACCTTATATGCCATCTGAGAGCCTTCATCTAGTAGCTGATGGAAGCAGCATCAGACACCCACAGCTGAACACTGAGCTGAACTCTGGAATCCAGTTGCAGACAGGGAGGACTAATGAGCAAAGGGTTCGAGACCAGGCTGGAGAAACACACAGAAACAGTTGACCTGAACCAGGGGTTGCTCATGGACCCCAGACTGATAGCTGGGAAACCAGCATAAGACTGATCCAGACCCCCTGAATGAGGATGTCAGCTTGGAGGTCTGGATAATCTACTGGGCCTCTGGTAGGGGATCAGTATTTATCCCTAGTATACAAATGGACTTTGGAAGCCCACTTCACATAAAGGGATATTCTCTCAGCCTAGGCACATGGGGGAGAGTCTACGCCCTGCTCCAAATGATATGAAAAACTTTGAAGATCCGCCATGGACGGCCTCACACTCCCTAGGGAGCAGAAAGGGTATAGGATAGGGGGTTGAAAGGGGGCAGGGGAGGAGGGGAGAGAGAGGAAACTGGGATTGACATGTAAATGAAGTTTGTTTCTAATTTAAATTTCAAAAAAGAAAATGAAGAAAATCAATGTCATCTACCTTATAAACAAACTGAGGGGAAATAGTCACAATATCATCTCATTAGATGCTGAAAACTTCTTTGACAAAAATCAATACCAGTTCATGATAAAGTTCTTGAAGAAATAGGGGATACATGGAACACACCTAAACATAATGAAGGCAATATACTGCAAGCCCATATCAAATTAAATAGAGAGAAACTCAAAGCTATTCCACTAAAATCAGGAACAAGATAAGACTGCCCACTCTCTCAGCAGCTACTCAATACAGTACTTGAGGTTCTAGATAGAGTAAAAAGGAGATCAAAGGCATGCAAATTTGTACGTTTTTCTGGAAGGAGCAGGAAATTCCTGGTGGTTCCTGGCCTCTAAAAAAGGAGCAAGGGGTGGGGGAAGAAGGGATGGTTGTGGAATTCACAAGAGATGTAGAGAGGAGTGAAGGAAGACTCCAGATGGTGATGTGATGAAGTTCTAGGGACAAGACTGAAGGATTCAGTGTGGGGGAAAAAAGAGTCCTGCAGGCTACCTACCTGGTTTTCTGGCAGGCTTGGCTTGTGGTTTAGCAGAAGATGGATACTGCAGTTGGGGATGGGAGCCAGCCACAAGCAGGAGATAGAACGTTAGGAGTGGATGGTCTGTGGAATCCAAAGGAGATGTGGGCATGGGTAGGAAAGGCTGTGAAGAACCAGCCTGCCTCTATATTGGTTTTAAATGCCACCTTCCCATGAAGACAAATTGAGTCCTGTTTATGGTTAAATCTTTGTTTTCCCCCACCCCAACCTTAACTACAAGTGGTTCTGGATCGACTCTACCAGGAATGATGATCATGTCTTTATTTCAAGAAGTTGTTTATAACCATCTTTTACCCTACTTTTGTTTCAAAAGGTTATATGACCACTCATGATTACTTGTTGTTATGACCTTGTTGTAGCCATGTCTTTGTTTCAGAAGGGACAAACTTGCTACGTTGTGTTCTACTCCTATATCCCCACCTGTTTTGCCTACCAAAACCCCAACTTGGAAACCCCATACTTCCGAGGTACAAAAAGCATTTTCTTCCTCACATACAATGCTAACCTCTGGAACCAACCTTTTGGAAAGGCAGTCTGTGTACATGAATTTAAAAATAACCTTGTTTTAATTAATTTAGCCATGATGACTTGAGTTGGCAATCCTTCACCCATATTTAGGATGAACAGCTACACCTGGTGTTCCTTTACAACTCTAAGAACAAGATATGAGGATTGGGTCTGGGGAAACAGAAATGGGGGAAGAAGAAGGTCTAAAGGCAACATACCTGGTTTTCTGGCATCTCAATTTTTATATGTAGATGTTTATTCATTAAAATGATTTGATATTATTTTTAACATTTTTATTCATTTTAGAAGACTCGTATTTACATATCCATCCCCCCATTCCCAGGACCTCCCAACTTCGCATGGTCCCCCCCACCCCCACATCCACCCGTATCCACTCTCCAGGGATACTGAGGCCCTCCACAGGAGATCATCAAAGTCCATCACTTCATTTGGGTGAGGGCTCAGGCCCTCCTTCCTGAATCTCAGCTGCAATAGTATCCCTCCATGGGAAATGGGTTCCCAAAGTCCATTTGTGCTCTAGGGATAAAGATAGGCTCCACTGTTAGAGGTCCTTTAGACTGTCTTGGCCACCTAACTGGCACCCACATTCAGAGGGTTTGGTTCTGTCCAATGCTGGTTCCCCAACTTTACAACTAGGGTCTCTGTGCTCTCATTAGGTCAGCTCAACTGTTTCTGTGTGTTTATCCAGCATAGTCTTGGTTCCTTTGCTCATCCCTCCTCCCTCTCCACAAGCAGATTCCAGAAGTATAACTCAGTCTTTGACTGTGGGTGCCTGTTTCTGCTTCAATAAGCCACGGGTGAAGGCTCTAGGAATGTTAACCAAGGTAGTCATCAATCTCATTATATGGGAAGGGCATAAAAGGGAGCCTTTCCAGCACTGCCTATAATCTTAGTTGGTGCCATCCCTCTGGATCCCCTAACATTTCCCCTGTGACAGACTTCTCTCCAAACCTGTACTGTCTCCCTCTATTAGGGTATCTCCTTTTTTGCCCTCCTCCCTCCCCTGTCTGAGTCCTCCTGTTCTGCTCTGCCCCTTCCCTTCTGGCCCTCTCCCCTTCCCACCTTCCTCCTCTCTCCCCACAAAAGAAAGAGAACTACATACTAATACCCCTCATAAACATTGATGCTAAAATACTCAATAAAATACTGTCAAATCGAATCCAAGAACACATCAGAGAAATCATCCAGCTTGATCAACCAGGCTTCATCCCAGGGAGGCAGGGATAGTTCAAATTCGAAAATCCATCAATGTAATCCGCCATATAAACAGATTGAGAAAAAAAAGCACATGATCATCTCATTAGATGCCGAAAAAGCCTTTGACAAAATCCAACACCCCTTCATGATAAATGTCTTGGAGAGATCAGGGATAAGAAGAACATACCTAGGTCTTTCTAGCCATCTGCCATGGTGGATGAAAGACCCGAGCTAACATGGGGTTAGCTCGTTAAACAACAATAAAGCCTTGTGCAGTTTGCATCAAGCTTTTGACTCTGCCTGGTGATTGGGGTGACCAAGGTCCTGGGCTGAGATCCTGGAGCCTTGAGCTTCTGGGGGGTCTTACATTTGGGGGCTCCATCACCTCTCACCTGAGTGGAGTCGATCTTAGAGGTAAGGTAGAGCGCACAACCTATATGTTTGATAATGTGTCTTGTTATGTCCATGTTTGATAATGTGTCTTGGTATGTCTCTTGTTGTTTTGACTTGGATTTGATCTGTGCCTGCGCAGGACTTGTATTTGGTAATTTGGACCACAGGGGGGAGACAGATGTGTCATGACCCTGGGTCCCTCCCTGGACGAAATTACAGGGTGGTTTGATTTGGATCATAGGGAAAGCAGACTTGCCTCAGAGGCAGATGTGCCCTGGGCCCCTTGGTCCCACCCTGGACGAAAGTACAGGATTGTTTGTAATTTTGGTTTGGGGTGCCATTCATCTACCACGCGGTTTGTCCTATCTGTTGTGTCTGTCCTTCTGTTTATGCTGTTTGTGTCTGTCTCCATACTAACCACCCCCATCCCTGGATTCCACCTCAACTGTGATCAGTAGATGTGCCTGGAGGATCACAGACTGCTGCCCTGAAGACATCCAGGAGGTACGGACGGAGGCCAAGGATGCTTGGACCCTCTTCAGTTAGTGGTGATTGTAGCCGCCTGGTTCTGCTGCCCATCTGCCCGGCGCCATTGCCTTATAAGTGGCATGGATGGATTGGGTTGGTGTCTGTTCTTTTCTGTCTATTCTGTCTCTGTGTTTTCACCATTGGTTTTCAATTCAGGATCCACCACAACACCCCCTTTCATTGAGTCATGTGGCGCCACACTAGGTAACTTTTTTTTTTCTGTCTTTGTTTCTGTACAGTTGCTATAAAGCCTGGAGGGTTTGAACAGGTTGTATGACTGACTAGGCAGTTGAGCAGGTTTGTTATCTGTGTTATCTTATCTGTTGCAATCTACACCCTACCTGCATGCTTTTCAGTGCTATGTCAGTTTTGTTTTCAGGTCTACTGTTTTTGTTATTTTTTAAAAGTAAAGGTCCTATATTAGGGTCACTAATGACATCTGTAATTAGGCCTACAAGAATTGTTTATGGTGGAGGTTCAGCAGCAGCCTTCCAAAATCTGTAGGGGAGACTTGGTTTGGGACCAAGTTGATCTCCATGGGGCTAGCCATCTAACATTCTGAATAGGACCCTAGTCTGTGTTACTGTACTGTCTGTCCAAGTTTCATGTTTGTGCTGTGTGTTTGTTAAGCATCTCTCTCTGTCCTTACTGCCCACACAGGTGGCATGCATGGGTCAGGGGTCTTTTCTTGCCCTGAGCACATGGTGTTCGGGATAAGAGTTCCTCTGCCATGTGCCACCGGTTAGAGTGTGCTTCGTCAGAGTCCCCTGCTACTCTGAACTCCACACATTGCTGCGGCCCTCACAGATGAGCCTGGCCAATGTAGATGAGTCTGTTTTTCCATCCTCACCTGCCTGTCTGTGAGGCATGCAAAGTGGGGCTGTCACTGCCCCAACTGCCATCCTGCCGTGGGTCTTGGCTTGCGGTAGGAGTTTCCCTGCCCTAAGCAAATGGCTACAAGGCCACCATTTGCCTGGCTGCCTAGTCTTCTCTATGCTCCACACACATGGTATGTAGAATATTGGGGCAGGGAAGCTGCTGGGGGATCTTTTTCCCACCATTGCATTTGCTACGCCCACGGCGGTCACGCCTGTGTAGCAGAAGATGCCACTAAGGCGGGTTAAGGCCGCTGGGTTGGGGTCTGTGCTCCCCGGAGATGAGCCCCAGGCGGTTCCCTGGTGATCATGATGCCCAATGAGTCAACTCAAAGCAGCTGTCATTGGTGCCACTGCAGCCTCTTCTTCCTTGTCCTTTTGTTCTGTGTATTTCTTGTGTCTTGCCAGCAAACTACACTGATGTTAAAGTAACATCTGAGGACATGCTGAACTCTGTCCCACTGTTTATCAAAGCCTTTGCTGAAGTGGCCAGTTTAGGGAATAGATGAGTGAATCATGAGGGAAAAAGACAACTTTAGAAAGACTTGCCTTTCTTAAAAAGAATAGTTAGATCTAGAAAACCCTGGTGTAGATGGGATAAAGAAGAGAAAAAAGAAGTATTAGAAAACATGAAGCCAGCATTAAAATACTGGGTGACTTTATAGAAAGGATTTGATAGATTTCATGATGTAGAAGAACTTTATGAGGCTTATTTTACAGGAGACTTAGACTCTGAGGTCTAAAGATATCTAGGGCCAGAAAATCAGGAAATGGGTAGAGACGTGGTTGATGGTATGAGACAGATTTTGGAGAACTCTTAGATCATGTCCTTGGGCAATGACCACAATCTGAAGCTGAGAATAGATCATCTATAAACAATTTTTGCTGTTCTTTTTCTTTCTGGTGATGTAGCCCCCTTGCCAAGTTTCCTGATCCCCCTTGCCAAGTTCATTGATTGTAACAGTATATAAGCATTGCTTGAGATGAAGTAAAGTTGCAGCAGCATATTCAACTACATTGAGTGTGTCTGTCTGTCATTTCCTCGCCGATTCCTGATTTCTCCTTGAGCCTTCTCCCTTGTTCTCCCTCGGTCGGTGGTCTCCACGAGAGGCGGTCTGTGGCATGCATTGACTGAGGGTCTGGGATTGCCAGCAACCACCCAACCCCATCTCTTCCCTGAGCACATGGAGCTGAGGTGGGTGAACTATCTGGCCTGATCTGGACATTCTAAAGAAATGGCCTTAAAGTTATTAAAAACTATAAAAAGGACTTTGATAAAACTTTTTATGTTGACTGAAAAATAACAGAAAATGTAGGAGACAAAAATAATAAAGAAGGAAAGGAAAAGAGAAATTTGTCTAAGAATGTCTAATAAAATCAAAGGAATAAACAGAAGGTGTATAGAAAGTTATGGAGGGTCAAAGCAAGTCTTAGAAGGTCAGAGGAAAGTTGTCAAAAGTCAGAGGAAAGATTGTTAAAAGTCAGAGAAAAATGTAAACTGTTTGCTATGGTTTCTCATGTCTACAAATAGTAAATTTTAAAAGTTGGTAATATAAATTAAAATTTTGACCACATTAGGTTAATTCTGATTTAAAAGTTCTGTTTATTTCTCAAGTAAATTATGTATGCTTGTTTTAAAAGGTTCTGTCTGTTTCCTGGCATAACCTAAGTTCTGTTACAAGCATAGAGCTAAAACAAATGGTGCAGGTTACCACCATTTTGTAGCCAGACGCATGGCAAGCTGGTCACATGGCTGACTGGTAGCCATTTTGCTGAAGTTACAAAAAGATACTTAAACTGCCATCTTGACCAAAGACCACATGGAAATTAGAGGTACCATCTTAGAAACAAGATTTTCAATTAAGATTTAAATTGTTAATGCTTCTATATATCACAGAAAGACATTAAGGGATTTTAAATTTCTTTTTAAAACCAGTTTTTTAAATGTTTATATTTTTAAATGTCTTTTTTATTAATGTTTGTACTTAAAGACCTTCAATTTAGAATCATTTTTAAGCAAAGCCTGACAATGCAAAGTTCTTGTTTTATAAAATCTGCTAATCTATTATAAGATGTTACAGTTTATGTTTTCAGAAGTTAAGTTTAGGGCGTTTGTGGCACACGCCTTTAATCCCAGCTCTCAGGAGGCGGAGGTAGATGGATCTTTGTGAGTTCAAGGCCAACCTGGTTGGAAGAGCAAATTCCAGGAGAGGCTCCAAAGCCACAGAGAAACCCTGTCTCAGAAAGAAGTTAAATTTAAACAAGCAGCTAAAATATGTACATGTAGCTACATGTAGTAGTTTAAGGAATATAAGGTAACTCTATGCAGTTTTAAATTCAGCTGTGCTAAGTTTCAAATATTTTGCTAAGTTAAAACCGGTTACAGTCAGACTAAAACTTAATTAATTACAAAAATAAGTCCTTACCTAGCCACCCATGTGCTTAATGTGTGCTTCAGGCAAGTAACTAAACATACAAATATCTAATGCTTCAGAGACCTGCAGAATATGGCATTTAAAATGTTATTTTTAAAGTTTATAATATCAGACAGAGTGCATGAACCTGACAGTGACCCAAGTCTCCAAAGAAGATTATGAGGCACCCCAGTTCCTGCACCTGGACCAGTGAGCAAGATGCTCAGATGTGATACCTGCTGCCTGCCAGGGCCTGGCTGAGACTGTGAACAAAGCTGCTGGACACTGGAAAATTGATTGTACCCCCTTTGCCTAGACAAAACAAGGTCAGTCTTTTCCATGTCCCTCTTCCACAGAGAGAAAAAAATTCTCTCACCTAATAGGCCTGGCAAAGATTGTTGTTATTTCAGACATCTGCCTCCAATGCTAATGTAGAGACTTGGGTGTGGCTAACTGTATATGGATTGGCTTCTAACTGGCTTCTGTCACTTTTTAGTAGATTCGGAAACTGTATAAAATATATCTTTCTCAGATCTCTGAAATATTAATGGTTGTCAGCTTGGCAGAGGGTTATTTTGGCTATCCTGGGTCTTTTGTTTCTCCATATAAAGTTGAGAATTTTTCTTTCAAGATCAGTGAAGAAATGTGTTGGGATTTTGATGGGGATCATATTGAATCTGTAGATTGCTTTTGGCAAGATTGCCATTTTTACTATGTTGATCCTGCCTATCCAAGAACATAGGAGATCTTTCCATTTTCTGGTATCTTCTTTAATTTCTTTCTTTAGAGACTCAAAATTCTTATGATACAGGTCTTTCACTTTTTTGGTTAGTGTTACTCCAAGGTATTTTGTGTTGTTTTTGGCAATTGTAAAATGTGATGCTTCTCTGATTTCTTTCTCCACAATGTGTTATCTGTATATAGTAGGGCTACAGATTTTTTTAGTTAATCTTGTATCCTGCCACTTTGATGAAGGTGTTTATCACCTGTAGGAGTTCCCTGGTAGAGTTTTTCAGGTCTTTTATGTAGACTATCATATCATCTGCAAATAGTGAGAGTTTGACTTCTTCCTTTCTGATTTGTATTCCCTTGATCTCCTTTGGTTGTCTTATTGCTCTAGCTAGAACTTCAAGGACAATATTGAAGAGGTATAGAGAGAGTGGACAGCCTTGTCTTGTTCCTGATTTTAGAGGAATTGCAATGAGGTTCTCTCCATTAAATTTGATGTTGGCTGTTGGCTTGCTGTATATTGCTTTTATTATGTTGAGGTATGTTCCTGATATCCCTGATTTCTCCAGGACCTTTATCATGAAGAGGTGTTGGATTTTGTCAAAGTCTTTTTCGGCATCTAGTGAGATGATCATGTGATTTTTTTTCCTCAGTCTGTTTATGTGGTGGAATACATTGATGGATTTTTATATTTTGAGCCATATTGCATCCCTGGGATGAAGCCTACTTGATTGGGATGGATGATTTTTCTGATGTGTTCTTGGATTTGATTTGCCAATATTTTATTGAGAATTTTTGCATCAATGTTCATGAGGGATATTGATCTGTAGTTCTCTTTCTTAGTTGTGTCTTTGTGTGGCTTGGGTGTCAAGGTTATGGTGGCTTCATAAAATGAGTTTGGTAATGACCCTTCTGCTTCTATTGTGTGGAATACTTTGAGGAGAATTGGTATTAGCTGTCCTTTGAATTTCTGTAAGAATTCTGCATTGAACCCATCTGGCTTTTTTTGGTTGGGAGACTTCTAATGACTACTTCAATTTCATTAGGGATTATAGATATATTTAAGTTGCTTATCTGTTCTTGATTACGTTTTGGTAAGTGAAATCTATCCAGAAAATTGTCCATTTCCTTTAGATTTTCAAAATTTGAGGAATATAGGTTTTCAAAGTATGACCTGATGATTCTCTGGATTTCCTCTGTGTCTGTTGATATGTCCCCCTTTTCGTTCCTGATTTTATTAATTTGTATGTTCACTCTTTTTTGTTTGGTAAGTTTGGATAAAGATTTGTCTATCTTGTTGGTTTTCTCGAAGAACCAACTTTTTGTTGTATTGATTATTTGTATTGTTCTCCTAGTTTCCATTTTATTGATTTCAGCCCACAATTTGATTATTTCCTGGGGTCTACTCCTCCGGGGTATATTGGCGTCTTTGTTTTCTAAAGCTTTCAGTGGTCGTGTTAATTCTCTTGTGTGATTATTCTCCTGTTTCTTCATGTGGGTATTTAGCATTATAAACTTTCGTTTTAGCACTACTTTCAAAGTATCCCATAGGTTTGGATATGTTGTGTCTACATTCTCGTTGAATTCTAGGAAATCTTTAATTTCTTTTTTTATTTCTTCCTGGACACAAGAATTGTGATATTGGGTGTTACTTAAGTATCACCTCTTCTTTACTACCTTTGCCAGAATCCTCCTTGACTCCTAGTCCCACCTACCTTGCTGCCTCATTGGCCAAACAGTACTTTATTTATCATCCAATAAGGCAAACGCATACACAGAAGCATTTCCCCCATCAGATCTCCCATGTTTTTGGATAAGTAGGATCAATATAGTAAACTATAGTAAACATGGTAATGTCAAAGCATTCTACAATATCAATACAATCCCCATCAAAATCCCAACAAAATTCTTCGCAGACCTGGAAAGAAAAATTCTCAATTTTATGTAGAAAACCAAAAGTCCCAGAATGGCCAAAACAACCCTGCATAATAAAGGAATACCAAGAGGCATCACTATCCCTGACTTTAAGCTCTATTATAGAGATACATTCCTGAAACCAGCTTGGTATTGGCACAGAAATAGAGAGGTAGACCCATGGAATCAAATTGAAAACCCTGATATTGACCCACATGCCTACAAACAGCTGATTTTTGACAAAGAAGCTAAAATTATACAATAGAAAACAGAAAGCATCTTCAACAAATGGTGTTGGCATAACTGGATGCTGGCATGTAGAAGACTGCAAAACAGATGCATATTTATCACCATGCACAAAATGTAAGTCCAAATGGATCAAACACCTCTACATAAATCCAGCCACACTGAACCTCTTAGAAGAGAAAGTAGGAGGTAACCTCAAACAAACTGGTACAAGAGAACACTTCTTGAACATAACACCAGTAGCACAGACACTGAGATCAACAATTAACAAAGGGAGCCTCCTGAAACTGAGAAGCTTTTGTAAGGAAAAGGACACAGTCAACACGACAAAATGCCAGCCCACAGAATGGGAAAAGATATTCATCAACCCCACATTCCACAGAGGGCTGATTTCTAAAATATACAAAGAACTCAACAAGGGCTAGTCACCAATACACCAAATAAACCAATTAAATGTGGGGTACAGAAATAAATAGAGAATTCTCAATAGTGGAAACTAAAATAGCTGAAAGACACATAAGAAAGTATTCAACATCCTTAGCCATCAGGGAAATGCAAATCAAAACAACTCTGAAATACCATCTTATTCCTGTCACAATAGCTAAAATCAAAAACACCAATGGCAGTTTATGCTGCAGAGGATGTGGAGAAAGAGGAACACTCCTCCACTGCTGGTGGGAGTGCCAATACCTACAGCCACTTTGGAAATCAGTATGCAGGTTCCTCAGGAAAATGGGAATCAGTCGACCACAAGATCCAGGAATTCCACTCCTAGGCATATATCCAAAAGATGCTCATTCATACAACAAGGACATCTATTCAACAATGTTCATAGCAGCATTATTTGTAACAGCCACAACCTGGAAGCATTCTAGAAGCACCTCAACTGAAGACTAGATAAAGAAAATGTGGGACATTTACACAATGGAGTACTACTCAGCAGGAAAAAAATGGAATCTTGAAATTCACAGGCAAATTGATGGAATTAGAATAAACCAGCCTGAGTTAGGTAAACCAGTCATTAAAAGACAAACACGGTATGTACTCACTCATATATGGATTTTAGACATAGAGCAAAGGAGTACCAGCCTACAATCCACACTGCCAGAGAAGCTAGGAAACAAGGAGAACTCTACATACATGGTCCCCTGGAGAAGGGGAAAGGGAAAAAATATCCTGAGGTAATTGGGAGCATGGTGGGAGGGGAGAGGGTGTCAGAAGAAATAGAAGGGGAAAAGAGGAGGTGAGAGAAGGGCATGAGGGAGCAGGAAGACCAAGAATAGAGAAGAGGAAGAAAAGAGATACCATAATAGAGGAAGCCATTATAAGTTTAAAGAGAAATCTGGCACTAGAGAAATGTCCAGAGAATTACTAGGTTGGCCCCAATTAACAATCTAAGCAATAGTGGAGAGGCTATCTTAAATGCCTGAACAAAGGGTTGCTCATGGACCCCAGACTGATAGCTGGGAAACCAGCATAGGACTTTTCCAGGCCCCCTAAATGAGGAAGACTGTTTGGAGTCTGGTTAATCTATGGGGCTTCTGGTAGTGGATCAGTATTTATCTCTGGTATACAAATGGACTTTGGGGAGCCCACTCCTCAATGAGGGATAGTCTCTCAGCCTGGAAACGTGAAGGAGGGCCTAGGTCCTGCTCCAAATTATGTGACAGACTCTGAAGATCCCCATGAAAGGCCTCACCCTCACTAGAGCAGAAAGGGAGTGGAATAGGGGGCAGTGGGGGGCAGGGGAGGAGGGGAGGGAGAGGAAACTGGGATTAACATGTAAATGAAGCATGTTTCTAATTTAAATTTTAAAAGGAAAAAAAGATAAATCCTTCATATTCAAGTAACAATTCATGGTAATGTATTACAGAAGGAATAGAAGGGTAATACTGAGTCCTCCTTTGCACTTTTTGTATAGTGGTTTTTTTATACCAGAAAACATAAGAGACATTGAGCCCATTATTTTTGCTGGACTATGTAAACATTTTCATGAGTGTTTCATGAGCTTTCAGGATCTCGGGCAGAAGAGGGAAGGTGCAAGTCCAGGGCTGTGTATGGTGCAAGCAGCTGGTGAGACTCTCAGAGGAAGTTTTTGTTGGAGGCTGAAGCACTGTGGGAGGTTCACTATATTTCTGCATACAGTGATAATCTCCCATGTCTTCTTCCTGGACACTGCTGATGGTGAGAGTGAAATCTGTCCCAGACCCACTGCCTATGAAGCGATCAGGGACCCCAGTGTACCGAGTGGATGCTAAGTAGATCAGCAGTTTAGGAGACTGCCCTACTTTCTGCTGGTACCAGGCCAAGTTGTTCTTCTGATCTTCACTGTATAAAAGACTCTGACTGGACTTGCAGCTGATGGTGGCCTTGTCTCCTGCTGACACAGCCAGGGAGGATGGAGACTGTGTCATCACGATATCTGCACAGGCTCCTGCAATCAGGAAAACCAATACTCATGTATAATAAAAACACAGAACTTAATACATATCAAATTAGTCATTTAATGTCCTTTTAGTGCCATATTGTCAAAGTACGATGGCATAAAAAATATTAAACCCTGGCACACATTATGAATTTCTTAAATACAAAGAAGAGACTCTGAAAAGTTTATAATACTTTTCTCACCAGACACCCAGAGCAGAAGAGACATGAGGACCTGGGTCTGTGACTCCATCTTGCTCCCCCTGCCTATCTGATGATGCTTAGTTCTCACTATCAAGGCCTGGTTTATAAACTCCAAGCATCTGGGCTAGGCTGGAGGGCCCTATGCAAACCAGTCAGCAAATACAAAAGCAGATGCCTGGGCAGTAGGTGTGAGAGTGGCTGGTGTCAATCAGCAGGCAAATATACCATCAGAGAGAGCATCAGATATCACTGAAGATACTGGTTTTCAGCTCTCCGACAGAAGTCTACTAGGTTCCCTAATATAAGCTTTGTTAAAATCTAAGAAGTATTTAAATCAGGTGACCTTTGCAGAAACATTAGGATAGCTCTATCAGATTGTCAGTCCTAGGGAAACAATATATTCAAAAATTGCAACAACAACTTAGGTAATGTAGAGTAAACAAAAACGTGCAACAAAAGAAAAGAAAGTTGTACAGAAGAAAAGAGTAAAGCCAAAAATGTGAGAATTCATGCTAATTTTTTTCATTATCTCCCATCTCCAAGGCCATTCTTAATTCTAAGCAAGATGAACAGTGACTCAGACATTTGGGCTGCAGATTCTGTGCCAAACATGGAACAGAGATGCAAAGAGTAACCCATATTCACTCTGTGGAAATCCTTGGGGCATTAATTTAAACCTGAGATCAGAGGAACTTTAATCTTCAAGCAAAGGTAAACACAACAGAAACAAACAAGTACACTCCTTACAATTTCAGGAAACAGAAAGAAGACTTTAAATTGGGGGAATGAAAACAAGATTTCTTCAAGAAACTGTAGATGTAGACCAACACTGCCAAAAGTGTTTAGTCCAGAAATGCATTTTCTAGAGTAATCTAGAAATCATCAGTATTAAAAGTGGTTAAGATGGTCTTGCTGACATACTGAACAGGAAAAGATATTCCCTGAGGGGCCACAGCCATCTTAAATCAAGTAACAGTTTTACAGAGACCAATGGACCTCAACATCAGAGATTGTTGCCATATAAAGGAAAAAATGTTTGAGTATGAATGAAAATCAATAGCAATAAAAAAAATCACAGAACCTGCCTGGACTTCAGGTTAGTGTCTCTGAAAGTATATATAAGAAGTAAATTAGAAGCACTTGGGAGGCAGAGGCAGGCAGATCTAGTGAGTTCAAGGCCAGCACGGTCTACAAGAGCTAGATCCAGGACAGCCTCCAAAGCCACAGAGAAACCCTGTCTCAAAAAACCAAAAAACAAAAAAAGGAAGTAAATTAGAAACCCAGTATTATGTATAAAGTACAAAAAAGAGAATAATAAATAAATAAAATGTGGCAATGAGTCAAGATTCACATTTGTAATCCCAAAACTGGGGACACAGAAACAGGAGCATCATGACGTTGAGGCCAGCCTGAGGTACATAACATATTCTAGGCCAGTCTAATCTATGCATGGAGGTAATCTCATAAAAATATTTGTCATTAACCAACTGATTCCAAAGTTCCTCATGGTATTTGAAATCTGAAGTTATTAATCTGTTAACAAGTTAGCATTAATCCAAGAATATTATTGAAAATTAAATATGCATTTAAGCACCGTGCACTCCCATTTTATTTTTAATTAAATATATAATTTTATACAATAATTTTCAGGTATAAAATGGTGAATTATATCTCATAAGCATATTCAATCTACTTTGTCAGCAGCTAACACACCATCATAAGAGAGAGACCAACAGTGTATAGGTTGAGAATGTTCCCAATCTCACTGTCAAGAATGTGACAGATGAGTAACTGCCCCTGTCAGTGTCTAACAAGCTGTCATGTGCTCTCCATCTTTGATAAACATTTTACTTTGCTTTGTGACAGCAGCAGTGAGCTCAGAACATGCTTTCATGTCATTTACTGCTGCTCATTCAGATTGGACACATGGTGATAGGGGCTTACAATTCTAAAGGCTCCTGCCATTAATCGTGTGCTTTCACACTGTGTATGGGGAGATCGCTGGTATTAAAAAGATGAAAATTCCATGTTATACTATGTATAATATAATATGAAAAGCATGCTTGGTGAATTGGATTCTGTGAGCTGTGATTAAAGATGAACTATAAACCTGCGGATAGAAAACAATATTGGTTGATTTGCTCCCAGCTTTGGAATCAGGGAGTCTGAAGTTGATGATCATGAGCTCATGGGATACAGCTCCCTCTTCCACAGGCACCACTGTATATGGAGGTCCAGGAAATGTTAATGTAAGATTCATATTTACTTGAGACAGTTCAACACTGAACTCAGGTTCTCTGTTCCATCACATAGAAACTTTGATTCTTTGGATGACAGTTTGTGCTACCCAATATCCACAACAAGAAATGGTAGACATAGGAAGATTTTTTTTTTTTTTTTTTTTCTTTTTTTTTTTTTTTTTTTTTCTTTTTTTTTTATTAAATTATTAATATTTTCACATATACTTTCCCTCTCCCTCTCCCTCCCCCACCCCCATTCCTTCTCCCCCACCTCCAACCTACCCCCCACCCCATCCACCCACCATTCCCCAGGCAGGGTAGGGCCCCCAACCAGGGTTCCACCAAGTCTACCAAATCTTCCTGTGCTGGGCCTAGGCCCCTCCCCATGTGTTCAGAGACAGAGCGAATCCCTTCAAGTGGGATGGGCTCTCGAAGTCCCTCCCACCCACCAGGGCAAAACGCCAGTCCACCTCCCTCTGGAGTCATTCATGATTTCTAGTTTCCTTGGGGTAGAGGATTATAGGCTGGTAAACCTTTGCTCTATGTCTAAAAATCCCAGGAGTGCAGGGGCCTCCCCATTGGCATCCATGATCAGGGGGCTGGATTAGTCCTGTACTGTCCTCCCAAAGAGCATCTGGGGTCGATATGCTTTCCCTTTTTCAGGCCAACTGTTTCTGTGGGTTTCTCCAACCAGGTACAGACCCCTTCGTTCTTCATTCCTCCCTCTCTTCAACTGAGTTCCAGATTTCAGCTCAGTGTATTTCTGTGGATGTCTGTCTCTGCTCTCATCAGCCACTGGATGAGGACTCTAGAATAGCATAGAGAGTATTCATCAATCTCATTCTAGGGGAAGGGTTTCTAGGCCAACTTCTCCTCCACTGCCCAGATTGTCAGATCGTGTCATCCTTATAGGTCTCTGAAGATCTACCTAGTTCCAGATCTCTTCTCGGACCTATAGTGACTCCCTCTGATATGGTATCTCTCATCCTGCTCTCTCTCCTCTATTCTTCCCCCAACTCAATATATCTGCTCCTCCATTTCTTCTCCTCTACTCTTCATCTTGTGCTCTTATTGTGGCAGCACCCACTTCCCTACCCTCATGCTCTCAATTAGCTCGGGAGTTCATGCCATTTCCCATTCCTGGGGTCCATTTATCCCTTAGAGTCATTCATGATTTCTAGTTTCCTTGGGGTAGAGGATTATAGGCTGGTAAACCTTTGCTCTATGTCTAAAAATCATATATGAGTGAGTACATACCATGTTTGTCTTTTTGTGATTGGGTTACCTCACTCAGGATGGTTTCTTCTAGTTCCATCCATTTGCCTGCGAATTTCAAGATTCCATTGCTTTTTTCTGCTGAGTAGTACTCCATTGTATAAATGTACCACATTTTCTCTTTCCATTCTTCAGTTGAGGGGCATCTAGGTTGTTTCCAGGTTCTGGCTATTACAAACAATGCTGCTATGAACATGGTTGAACATATGTCCTTGTTGTATGGACAAGCAGTATTTGGGTATATACCCAAGAGAGGAATGGCTGGATCTTGAGGTAGATTGATTCCCATTTTTCTGAGCAACCGCCATACTGATTTCCAAAGTGGTCTTACAAGTTCACACTCCCACCAGCAATGGAGGAGTGTTCCTTCTTCTCCACAACCTCTCCAGCATAGGTTGTCATTGGTATTTTTGATTTTAGCCATTCTGACAGGTGTGAGGTGGTATCTCAGAGTTGTTTTGAGTTGCATTTCTCTGATGGCCAAGGATTTTGAGCACTTTCTTAAGTGTCTTTCAGCCATTTCAGATTCCTCTGTTGAAAAATCTCTGTTTAGTTCTGCACCCCACTTTTTAATTTCATTGTATGGTGTTTTGGTGGCTAGCTTCTTGAGCTCCTTGTATATTTTGGAAATCAGTCCTCTGTCAGATGTGGGGCTGGTGAAGATTTTTTCCCATTCTGTGGGTGGTCGTTTTGTCTTACTGACTGTGTCCTTTGCCTTACAGAAGCTTCTCAGTTTCAAGAGGTCCCATTTATTAATTGCAGACCTCAGTGTCTGTGCTTCTGGCGTGATGTTCAGGAATCGTTCTCCTGTGCCAATTTGTTCAAGGGTTGTTCCCACTTTCTCTTCTAAAAGATTCAGTGTGGCTGGGTTTATGGAGAGATCTTTGATCCATTTGCACTTAAGTTTCGTGCATGGTGACAAGTATGGATCTATCTGCAATTTTCTGCATGTTCGAATCCAATTGTGCCAGCACCATTTGTTGAAGATGCTATCTTTTTTCCATTGTATGGATTTAGCACCTTTGTCAAAAATAAGGTGTTCGTAGGTGCGTGGGTTAATATCTGGGTCTTCAATTCGATTCCATTGGTCTATCTGTCTATTCTTGTGCCAATACCAAGCTGTTTTCAGAACTATGGCTCTATAGTAGACCTTGAAGTCAGGGATGGTGATGCCTCCAGAGGATCTTTTATTGTAAAGAGTTGTTTTGGCTATCCTAGGTTTTTTATTTTTCCATATAAAGTTGAGTATTGTTCTTTCAATGTCTGTGAAAAACTGTGTTGGGATTTTGATGGGGATTGCATTAAATCTGTAGATTGCTTTTGGTAGAATTGCCATTTTTACTATGTTAATTCTGCCTATCCAAGAGCACGGGAGATCTTTCCACTTTCTGGTATCTTCTTTAATTTCTTTCTTTAAAGTCTCAAAGTTCTTATTGTACAGGTCTTTCACTTTTTTGGTTAGTGTTACCCCCAGATATTTAATGTTGCTTGTGGATATTGTGAAAGGTGATGTTTCCATGATTTCTTTCTCATTGAGTTTATCATCTGTATACAGTAGGGCTACAGATTTATTTAAGTTAATTTTGTATCCTGCTACCTTGCTGAAGGTGTTTATCAGCTGTAGGAGTTTCCTGGTAGAGTTTTTCGGGTCACTTATGTAGACTATCATGTCATCTGCAAATAGTGAAAGTTTGACTTCGTCCTTTCCAATTTGTATCCCTTTGATATCCTGATCTTGTCTTATTGCTCTAGCTAGAACTTCAAGAACAATATTGAAGAGATATGGAGAGAGTGGACATCCTTGTCTTGTTCCTGATTTTAGAGGAAATGCTTTGAGTTTCTCTCCATTTAGTTTGATGTTGGCTATTGGTTTGGTGTATATCGCATTTATCATGTTTAGATATGTTCCTGTTATTCCTGTTCTCTCCAAGATCTTTATCATGAAGGGATGTTGGATTTTGTCAAAGGCCTTTTCAGCATCTAGTGAGATGATCATGTGGTTTTTCTTTTTCAGTTTGTTTATATGGTGGATTACATTGATGGTTTTTCGTATATTGAACCATCCTTGCATCCCTGGGATGAAGCCCACTTGATCGTGGTGGATGATTTTTCTGATATGTTCTTGGATTCGATTAGCCAATATTTTATTGAGTATTTTAGCATCAATGTTCATGAGAGATATTGGTCTGTAGTTCTCTTTCTTATTCTTATCTTTGTGTGGCTTGGGTATCAAAGTGATTGTAGCCTCATAGAAGGAGTTTGGCAATATCCCATCTGCTTCTATTGTGCGGAACAGTTTGAGGAGTATTGGTATCAGCTCTTGTTTGAATTTCTGGTAGAATTCTGCAGTGAAGCCATCTGGTCCTGGGCTTTTTTTGGTTGGGAGGCTTTTGATGACTGCTTCTATTTCATTAGGGGTTATGGGTCGATTTAAATTGTTTATCTGATCTTGATTTAATTTTGGTAAGTGATATTTATCCAGGAAACTGTCCATTTCCATTAGATTTTCGAATTTTGTGGAGTACAGATTTTCAAAGTATGACCTAAAGATTCTCTGGATTTCCACAGTGTCCGTTGTTATATCCCCCTTTTCGTTTCTGATTTTGTTAATTAGTGTGCTCTCTCTCTGCCTTTTGGTTAGTTTGGCTAGAGGTTTGTCTATCTTGTTGATCTTCTCAAAGAACCAACTCTTTGTTTCATTGATTCTTTGTAATGTTTTCCTAGTTTCTACTTTATTGATTTCAGCTCTCAGGTTGATTATTTCCTGGCGTCTACTCCTCCTTGGTGAGTTTGCTTCTTTTTGCTCTAGTGTTTTCAGTTGTTCTGTCAGTTCTTTAATGTGACTTTTTTCTAGTTTCTTCATGTGGGCACTTAGTGCTATGAACTTCCCTCTTAGGACTGCTTTCAGAGTGTCCCATAAGTTTGGGTATGTTGTGTCTGCATTTTCATTAGAATCTAGGAAGTCTTTAATTTGTTTTTTTATTTCTTCCTCAACCCAGGAATGGTGCAATTGGGTGTTATTCATTTTCCAAAAGTTTGCAGGTTTCCTGCCATTTGTATTGTTGCTGAATTCTAGCTTTAATGCATGGTGGTCTGATAAGATACAGGGGGTTATTTCAATTCTTTTGTAATTGTGGAGGTTTGCTTTGTTGCCTACTATGTGGTCAATTTTGGAGAAGGTGCCATGTGGTGCTGAGAAGAAGGTATATTCTTTTGAGTTTGGATGGAATGCTCTATAGATATCCGTTAACCCCAGTTGGGCCATGACTTCTTTCAGATCCTCTGTTTCTTTGTTAAGTTTTTGTCTGGTGGTCCTGTCTAGTGGTGTAAGGGGGGTGTTGAAGTCTCCTACTATAAGTGTGTGTGGTTTTATGTGTGGTTTGAGCTTTAGTAATGTTTCTTTCACAAATGTGGGTGCCTTCGTATTTGGAGCATAGATGTTCAGGATTGAGATTTCATCTTGATGGACTTTTCCTGTGATGAGTATGAAATGCCCTTCTTCATCTCTTTTGATTGATTTTAGTTTAAAGTCCATTTTGTTAGATATTAGGATTGCTACACCTGCTTGTTTCTTGAGGCCATTTGATTGGAAAATCTTTTCCCATCCTTTTACTCTGAGGTATCGCCTGTCTTTGAAGTTGAGGTGTGTTTCTTGTAAACAGCAGAAAGATGGATTCTGTCTTCGTATCCATTCTGTTAGCCTATATCTTTTTACGGGTAAGTTAAGGCCATTGACATTTAGGGATATTAATGTCCATTGTTCGTTGGTTCTTGCTTGGTTTGGATTTATTGTTGTTGGTGTCATTGTGTGTGGATTTTGCTCTCCTGCTTCTTTTTGTGTTTGGCAATATTAGATTATCTATTGCCTGTGTTTTTGTGCATGTAGTTATGTTCCTTGAGTTGGAGTTTTCCTTCCAGAACCTTCTGTAGAGCTGGATTTGTGGATATGTATTGTTTAAATCTGTTTTTGTCATGGAAAATCTTGTTTTCTCCATCTATAGTGATTGAAAGTTTTGCTGGGTACAGTAGTCTGGGTTGACATCCATGCTCCCTTAGTGCTTGTAGTGTATCTATCCAAGACCTTCTGGCTTTCATAGTTTCCATTGAGAAGTCGGGTGTGATTCTGATTGGTTTGCCTTTATATGTTACTTGGCCTTTTTCCTTTGCAGCTCTTAATATTTTTTCTTTATTCTGTAGATTTGGAGTTTTGATTATTATGTGTCGGGGGGACTTCTTTTTGTGGTCCAGTCTGTTTGGTGTCCTATAAGCTTCTTGTACTTTCATAGGCATATCTTTCTGTAGGTTGGGGAAGTTTTCTTCTATGATTTTGTTGAATATGTTTTCTGTACCTTTGAGCAGTGTTTCTTCACCTTCTTCTACACCTATTATTCTTAGGTTTGGTCTTTTCACGGTGTCCCATATTTCCTGGATATTTTGTGTTAGGGATTTGTTGGTCTTGAGGTTTTCTTTGGTTGATGAATGTATATCCTCTAGCGAGTCTTCAATAGCTGAGATTCTCTCTTCTGTCTCTTGAATTCTATTAGTTATACTCACATCTTTAGATCCTGCTCGTTTATCCAACCTTTCCATTTCCAGCATCGCTTCATTCTGTGTTTTCTTTAATGTGTCTAATTCAGCTTTCATGTTTTGAACTGTTTCAAGAGCTTCCTTCACTTGTTTGGTTGTTTTATCTTGGGTTTCTTTAGCTTCTTTAAGAGATTTGTTTATTTCTTGAATATTTTGGTTTGTCTTTTCCTCCATATCGTGTAATTTTTTGCTTACTTTTTCTTCTATTTCTTTAAGGGATTTTCTTGTTTCCTCTTTGAAGGTCTCTATCATCTTGCTCAGATAATTTTTGAGGTCCATCTCTTCTTCATGCACTGTGTTGGGCTTTTCAGATCTTGCTGGAGTGGAGTCCCTAGATTCTGGTGGTGTCATATTGGTCTTTCTGTTGTTGAGCGGGTTCTTATTCTGTCTTCTTCCCATATCTTTTTCCAGTGAGTGCAGGTAGGATCTCTCTATCTCCTCTTGTCAATCTGTAGTGTGTGTGGGCCAGGAATTCAATGTCCGGAGCTCTGGATGGTTTTGCCTCTCCTCGTAGCCTCCTCACTCTGATGGCGTTAGGCCTCTTGGGCGTGTCTGTTTCAAGCAGGGACGAGCCTGGAGGGATCTGTTCTGCGGTGAGTCCACGGAAAGGGAAGGAAGAGTGTCCTGAACCAAGCCAGATTCAGGAAGCTCCACCCTGCCTGGGCGTGTCTGTTTCAAGCCGGGATGAGCCTGGAGGGATCTGGGTGGGTGGCGCTTAGGACAAGAATTGGGTAAAAGCAGGGGGTGGCTCACCTGGTCTGCGGTGAGTCCACGGAAAGGGAAGGAAGAGTGTCCTGAACCAAGCCAGATTCAGGAAGCTCCACCCTGCCTGGGCGTGTCTGTTTCAAGCAGGGACAAGCCTGGAGGGATCTGGGTGGGTGGCGCTTAGGACAAGAATTGGGTAAAAGCAGGGGGTGGCTCACCTGGTCTGCGGTGAGTCCACGGAAAGGGAAGGAAGAGTGTCCTGAACCAAGCCAGATTCAGGAAGCTCCACCCTGCCTGGGCGTGTCTGTTTCAAGCAGGGACGAGCCTGGTCTGCGGTGAGTCCACGGAAAGGGAGGAAGATTTTTTATTAACTCAAATAACACATTGGCATATTATTCCTTGTTAAAATAGCAATGAGGTATAACTGAGAACGTCAGAGTTTAGTACTGAATTCAAGATACATAAAAGAGTTTCTAACACAGAGTTACAGCCATGAAGAAAATTTGCCTGCTCACGGAGCCCAGGGTGATGGATGCTGCTTCTCTCAGGGGGGCCGTGCAGATTCTCTGAGTCTATGGGAGGATAAAGTTGGAGAAGAAGCTTGGCATAGCTAAGAGCTCTTCACCACCTGTTCCAAAATGCATTTAAAATAAGCCCATTAGTGACCCATGAGCTTCAACAGCCACGGATGGCTTACTGGTAGAAAAATAGAAATGGAGATAGCATCATCTTTTTTATTTATTTATGTCTATGGGTGTCTGGGATGCATACATATCTGTGCAATACATGTGCCAGGGGCCTATAGAAGACAGAATAGGGAGGAAGATTCCCTGGAAATGGAGTCAGACATCATTGGGCCATCATGTGGGTACTGGGAGTTGAACATAGATCTTCTGGAAGAGCAGCCAGTAATTTCTCTTAAACAATGAGACATTTCCTCAGCCCCACAAATGCTGAGTAAATAGACATGATGGAGAATGAGGAAAATTCCTGAAAAAAATAAAGACCCGTGCACCACTAAAGACTGTGACTCAGGAAGAGAACAGTAGAAAGAGGATGATGTTTAGATGGCTTCTAAAGGCTCCTTGTGCCTTGTAAACTCTGTTCTTCTTTCAACCTGAAATGCAAAGAAAATTGCTTACACATGAAAATGACTTTGTTTGAAACCAGGAGTTTGTAGTTAATCTTTCTCTTCTCTCTTCTTATTTCAGGGACCAGGGGATTACCTTGATGCAGAATTCAATTTTCCTCTCCATCATGACTGAAGAGTCTGAGTGCATTTCTGGGAGAATCACATGAGTAAAAACCTAACTTCTGAGAACACTGGGATGTGTCCTTGTCTCTCTTTGTTGCTGTGATAGCACACCTACAAAAGCAAGTTGAGTAAGCTTTGTTCCTTACTTTGGAACATAGATTGTTTGAGGGCACAGTTTGAGAGTAAAACTATCATAGTAAGGAAGACACAGTGGAAGGAGCTTCAAGCAGCTGCTCACATCACAACCACCACTAAGATGCAAAGAGTGAAGGAAGCTGGAGCTCAACTCGCTTTCTCCATTTTGTGCAGGTCAAGAACCACACACAGGGCATGGTCTTGCCCACAGGTGAAAGGGTTTTCCAACATCAATTCACCTAATAAAGATAATCCCTCTCAGACATTCACAGCAGTCAATTTTAACCTAGATAATCTCACAAGTATGTGTACGTATACATGTATGTATATGAATATCATCAGTTCTTCTACCTCAATCATTTACCATTTCCTTGAGGAACATGAATTAAAATCAATTAGAAATATTGAAATATATATCACGTGTAACTCTAGTCCCTTTACCAATAGACCAGCAGGATTCATTCTTTTTGGGTGCAACTTTCTACACATTTGTTTAGGCTCCTTTCCTTTTCAATAACAATGCTCACAAAATATACCTTAGATCCCAGCACTCACTCCAGCAGAATATAGAGGACCTTCCATAAAAGGATTCCCACAATCATATATCTCATAATGTATTGAGAGAAATGGCCCCTCCATTTCTGAAGTCATGAGGAGAGTAAGGCTGACCATAAGAAAAAGGTGGCAGGTAAGGTCAAATCACTGACACACACAATAAATTCAATATGTATTCTGGGAGAAGCATGCTATGAGACAGTGAGTTTTCCCTCTCCCTCACTGGCCTCAAGATAGCCCACACTCTGCCCAAGCAACACACCTAGACTTGTGTTAGTTTCTGAGTTCGCGTTCACTCTTAGACTTGTCCACAGGTAGCCTCCATCTTCAAGAGATAATTATGTCTTTTTATCTTGTGATTCTCTGTAACAGCCTTTACTTGTAATCTTGGGGAGTGGACGCTAATCTGGGACCTCCTTTCTCCTATGGGTCTAAACAGAATTGATGAGTTTACAATTTTTTCAATCTTTTCCTTTTTGTTAAGATGGGGTGGCTTCTTCTAGGTACCTCAAATGCAGAATTAAAAGCTTTAAATCTCTCTTCCATTAATTTTTGCATTGGATATAATACCTCATTGATTTCTCAAACAAGATTTGGAATGTGTGAATATGTGTGTTGAATATATGGGTTTATGTGTTTAGTGTCAAAATAATTGTTTCTAAGGCTGCTGCCCATTCAGAGTGAGGATGAGTCACAGTGTCTGATTTTCCTGAGGCATTTGGCCTCTTCAAACCCACTTCCATTTTCTCTGGATTGTTAGTTTTAGTTTTAAGCTCCAATATCACTTTGAGTTAAGAGTTTTCTTTTTATTTAAATTATAAACAAGCTTGTTTTACATATGAATCCCAGTTCCCTCTTCCTCCCCTCCTCCCCTGCCCCCACTATCTACATATCCCATACCCTATCTGCTCCCCGTGGAGGAGGAGGCCTTCCATGGGGATCTTCAAAGTCTGTCATATCATTTGGAGCAGGGCCTAGGCCCTCCTCCTTGTGTCTAGGCTGAGAGAGTATCTCTCTATGTGGAATGGGCTCCCAAAGTCTATTCATATACTAGAGATAAATACTGATCCACTACCAGTGGCCCCATAGGTTGCCCAGGCCTCCTAACTGACACCCACATTCAGGGGTCTGGGTCGGTCCTATCCTGCTTTCCCAGATATCAGTCTGGGGTCCATGAGCTCCCATTTTCAGGTCAGTTGTTTCTGTGGGTTTCTCCAGGCTGGTCTTGAACCCTGTGCTCATCACTCCTCCCTCTCTGCAACTGGATTTTGGCTCAGTGCTTAGCTGTGGGTGTCTGCTTCTGCTTCCATCAGCTACTGGATGAAGGTTCTAAGATGGCAGGAAAAATCCTAGCAGGATCCCAGATGTTGCTTGCCGCATAGGCAGATGGGCAGGTGGGACAATGAATGTGGGACTGTTAAATCAGGAAGGGTATGTGACAGAAGGGCACAGGGAGACTCACTGAATTCATCTGAGGGGAAGGATATCACAGACATGGCTTGTTGGAGAGTTTCTGTATTTTATTTCATTTCATTCTAGGAATTTAATTTTTTTCTTGATTTCTTCCGTGAATCAATAATAATTAATGTGTTGCATAGTTCCTATGAGACTATGGACATTTTGTGCTTTCTATTGTTCTTTGTATCCAGTTTTATTTTCTTGTGGTGATATAAAATACATAATGTTAACTTAATTTGCCTATGGTTGTTGAGACATGCTTTCAAGAGAATTTTCCATGGGCTACTAAGAAGAAAGTGTATTGATTACTGTATAACAAAATGTTCTTCTTGATTGTGTGTTAGGTCAATTTGATTTAAGCTTTCATTTAACTCTGGTATTTCTCTGGTTATTTTTCTCCCAAAAGACCTGTTACTGGTGAAAGTAGGTCAATAAAGTAATCTACTATAATTATATTATGGTTGATCTATGCTTTTAGATCAAACAATATCACTTTTATGAAATAGAGTGTACCTGTGATTAGTACATATATGTTAAGAATTTCATACTTTATATTTGGATTATATGATGGGCTAAATCATTTGAAAACATGAACTAAAATTAACTTTTATTTCTTAAACTATTTCTCAAGATAGGGTTTCTCTGTGTAGTCCTGCCTGTCCTGGAACTCACCCTATAGACTATGCTGGTTTTGAACTCACAAACATATGTCTGCCTCTGCCTCCTGGGGGCTGGGATTATCTTAAACTGTATCTAATGGGAATTTCAGAGTCAGCCATACAAAAGTAATTAATTATAAAGGAATCTATTATTTCAAGAAAGTCTATATCTCTAATAGGAGATTCCTTAGTTCTCATTCAGCTATCTATGTTAAGGTAGAGACTTTAGGTCTCTTGTCTTCAGATGTCCAGGAAGCCTAGGGATGGGGTCTTAATGTTCTTTGGTCTCCACAGTACTTTTCTGGTGGTGCTCCAGTCCTCATTTCTGCCAGCATCTTTATGCACATACTTAAATATGGATATTGATTCATTCTACTCTTAGTCCCATACTGTAAAGCAGGGCCTATAGATGAAGGACACAGACAAGACAAAGAATATCTGGGAAATGGGCTTCCAAAAAAGTGGTGATAAGGAGGAGCAGACAATAGGTAATATTAAGAGCAGACCATGATGGGGAAACCAACAGAAACAGCCAACCAGGACAAGTGGGAGCTCACTGATTACAGGCTGACAGCCAAAGAACCTGCAAATTGCTTTCCCTTTCACACGCTCTAAATTCTATTAATTATCATAAGATATAAAGGATAGAAGAGATGTCATGGTGACACAAAATTATATCCCTCAATGAGGATAGAATGAGGTTTCTCAGGATTCAAAGTTCAAAGGCCAATGGGGAGACATCAGAGTAGAATACAGGCCATAAAGAAAAGAAGAAAGCAGAAGTGCTGTTGAAGATACACATAAAGGTATTGTGTGTGTGTGTGTGTGTGTGTGTGTGTGTGTGTGTGTGTGTGTGTGTGTGTGTGTGTCACATCTTAAGTCTAATTTGTAGATCCTAGATTTTTCTGGATTTGAACTGTAGAGGGGCTGCTTCCAGGGGGTTCAGAGAAGAATTTTAGTATGTTACCTAGAGATTATTCTTATGAAATTTTGATGAAGAATGTGGCTGCTTTTTGCCATTGTCCCTAAAAGTTTGTCTGAGGATGAAGTGGATTAAATCCATTGACAGAGGTAATCTCAAAAACAGCATTGTATAGACTCTGCCATGTGCCTTTTAATGGTAACTCTAATGAAGATATATAATGAAAAGGAGCAAGCTGAACAAGACAAAATACACAATGTAGACTAATATGAGGAGCAACAGGAAGTGAAATGGAGTTAAGTCCTGTGTTCAAGGAGATGAACAGATTAAGAAATGGAATAAAAGGAGTAGTGACCTCAGGGCAAGATCTTACCCAGCTAAATTTCCAACTTGTGAAAGGAATTAAAGAAAAGCTTAGAACCAGGTGTGGTTGTACATGCCTTAAATCCCAGCACTGGGAAAGCAGAGGCTGGCAGATCTATGAGTTTGAGGTCAGTCTGATCTACAGAGCAAGTTCCAGGACAGCCAAGCTTAGGCAGTGAAAAAAACCATGGAAAGCAGAAAGCTAGTAGAGATGTAATTCAATGAGGGGGATATGTTTCAGTCCTGGAAAGCAGCAGAATTTGGCAACTTTGGCCATGTGGTTCTGGCTTTAGAGTCAAGGACACAAGAAAAGGGTTATAGAATATTCTTCTGAGACTAAGGAAAGCTGCTGAGGCCAGGCATATGTCAGGGGTGTCCCTGAAAGAAGCCCCAGAGAGGCCATGAAGCTGTAAAGTTGAAGCCTGTCCACTCAGTTTATTGAACAGTAAAAAAGCCTTGAAAATAGTATCAGGTAGGTCTTTATTAAGTAAGCAAAGAGTTAATTTGTAAAGCATGCACGATAGGGCAAACACACTTACTTTGAGAATTCTGTTTCACAGATTCACCCTCTTTACAAACAATATTTCTAGAATCACATGGTTGTGGTGTCTGGCTAGAAACAGCTTAGAGACTGAGCTTCATTGAACAGCATCCCCAAGATGTTTTGATTTGATGGCTCACTGTGAGAGGAACCGCTAGACCTTGCTGACAGTAATAGGTTGCAACATCATCAGCCTCCACAGGATGGGTGGTGAGGGTGAAATCTGTCCCAGACCCACTGCCACTGAACCTGGCAGGGACCCGATGCTAGATTGGATTCTCCATAGATGAGGAGTTTGGGGAGTTGTCCTGGTTTCTGTTGATACCAGCTTATAAAATCACTAGGTCCCATAGAGACACTCTGGCTGGCCTTGAAGGAGATGGTGGCACTGTACCCTAGAAACATGACCAAAAAGCTGGATACTAAGTCAACACAATATGCCCAATGGAACCTGGAATGAGGAACACATATTCCTGTCACAGACATACTGAAAGCAGACCAGTGTAAAACTATCATGCATGAGGAATCTGTAACAGTGGTCATGAGCTACATTCTGATGAGCTATAAAATAAGAGAGAAAATTAAAACTAATGAAATGCCATAATTTCAATGATCATGACAGCAAAGCATAAAAAACCATGGTGGCCACAATGGATACTCCCAGCACTGCATTCTCTCACCTGGAACCCAGAGCAGCAGTACCCACAGCAGAAGAGCAGCTGACCCCATCTCTGAGATCTGAAACAGAGACAGGCTGCTTCATGGGCACTGGCAAGCTGCCTTTAAAGATGGTTTGAGGAATCTGCACTGTGGCTAATGTCCCAATATGCAAATCAGCTCAGAAAAGCTTAATTGCTGTGAACCCAGGTCCTCTGAAAGATGGCATAACCACTAAGCCATCTCTCCTGCCTCAATTAATTTTTTGCATCTTATAACACCACCATATTTTGCATTGCAATGCTTCTCAAAAAGAGAAACAACCAACTCAGGAGGCAGAGGCAGGTGGATCTTTGTGAGTTTGAGGCCAGCCTGGTTTCCAGAGTGAGTGCCAGGATAGGCTCCAAAGCTACACAGAGACACCCTGTCTCGAAAAAACAAAAGAGAGAGAGAGAGAGAGAGAGAGAGAGAGAGAGAGAGAGAGAGAGAGAAGCAATCAAGTTTAATAAGATAGAGGAAAAAAGAGAATTTTGACATATTTTATTTATTTTAGAAGAATTCTGACTTACATATCTATCCCCCCATTCCTCCACCCTCTCATCTTCCCATACTCCCCACAGACCCCACAACCCACCCCCCACCAACTCCCCAGGGAAGTGAGGCCCTCCGCCGGGATGATCAAAGACTGTCACATCATTTGGGGGAGGGCCCAGGCCCTCTTTCCCATATCTGAGCTGCAATAGTATCCCTCCATAGGGAATGGGCTCCCAAAGTCCATTTGTGCTCTAGGGATAAACACTGGTTTCACTCTTAGAGGTTCCATAGGCTGCCTTGATGTCCTAGCTGTCACCCACTTTCAGAGGGCTTTCTTAGGTCCAATGATGGTTTCCCAGCTTTATAACTAGGGTCTCCGTGCTCTCACTAGGTCAGGTCAACTGTTTCTGCAGATTTCTCGAGCAGTCTCTCCACAACTGGATTCCAGGAGTATAGTTTGGCTCAGTGTTTATCTGTAGGTGCCTGTTTCTGCTTCAATCAGCTACTCAATGAATGCTCTAGGAATGCTTCTAAGGCAGTCATCAATCTTAACAGGGGAAGGGCATCAAAAGCAGCCTCTCTGCTACTGCCTGGAATATTAGTTGGTATGATCCCTGTGAATCCCCTAACATTTCCCCTGTGCCAAACCTCTCTGCAAACCTGTACTGGCTCCCTCTCTCAAGGCATCTACTTTCTTGACCACCTCTATTCCTCCCGTCTTATTCCTCCTGACCTCAAACTCATAGATCTGCCAGCCCCTGCTTTCCCAACTGACAATCTAGGCAATTTGGGATAGGGCCAAATTGAGTTCAACCCTATTGAGAGTTGAACCCTAAATGCCCTCACCCTATACTGATGACTAATAAGTGGCTGATTGAAGCAGAGGCAGACACTCACAGCTATACACTGAACTGAACTCTGGAACCCAGTTGCAGAGAGGAAGAAATGAAGATAAAGGGGTCAGGACCAGGCTTGTGAATCCCACAGAAACAGCTGGCCTGAACAAGGGGGAGCACATGAACCCCAGACTGCTGTCTGGTTGGCCAACATGGGACTGATCCATACACCTGATCATGGATGTCAACGAGGAGGCCTCAGCACTCTATGGGGCCCCTGGTAGTGGATCAGTATTTTTCCCTGGTGTAAGAAGGGACTTTGAGAGCACATCCCACATGAAGGGATGCTCTCTTGGCATGAACACATGGAGGAAGGCCTAGGCCCGGCCCAGGATGATGTGGTAGACTTTGGGGAGAGGGTAGGGAGTCGAGGGTCCTACCCTCCCTGAGGAGTGGAGGGGTTATGGGGTAGGGGACAGGTGAGGGTGGGGGGAGGGGAGGGAGAGAGAGAAGCGATAGACATGTGAAGAAAGCTTATTCCTAATTTGAACTAATAAAAATATTAATTTCAAAAAAGGGGGGTCAGGACCAGGCTGGTGAAACCCACAGAAACAGCTGGCCTGAACAAGGGGGAGTACATAGACTCCAGACTGCTGGAACTGATCCAGACCCCATGAACTTGGGTGTCACTGAGGAAACCTGGGAAATCTATGGGGTTTCTTGTAGTAGATCAGTACTTATCCATAGCATAGAAATGGAATTTGGGAGCCCATTCCACATAAAGGTTAAGGGATACTCCCTCAACCTGGATACACGGGGGTGGGCCTAGGCCCTATCCCAAAGGATATGACAGACACTGAAGACCCCCTATGGAAGGCCTCACCCTCCCTGGGGAATAGAAATGGTATGTGATAGGTAGGGTGTTATTGGGGAGCAGGGGAGGAGGGGAGGGGGAGGGAACTGGGATTGACATTAAAACAATCTTGTTTTGAATTTAAATTTTAAAAATGGAGAAAAAATTTGCTTCTGTAAACATGTATTCATCTCAGTCTTTATATACAAATCTTTATTCATTAAGTAATTTTATCCTTATAATATTTTTATTATTTAATACCATGAGACTTCATAGTAAATATTTTTTAATCTCCTATCCTTGTAACATTTGTCATTTTAACACCATGAAATAGTATATCCTTCAGAGGTGAAAGTCCAGTTACCAAGAAGTAAATCTTAACTTCTTTGAAGCCCAAAGGACCTTGCCAATTCTGCCCTGAGCAAGGACACAGAACTCATTCCCTTTGTCATTTCATTAGGGCCTCTGAAAGTCTTTGATTATTCTGATTCTCAACACCATGATTAAACAAAATTGAAGTAATATCCATTCACCAATTAACTTTCCAGGAAAGCTATGCCACTGATGTAATAGTGGCATGGCTGATATTAGAGAAGTCAACCATTTTCTGATTGGAGTTTAAGCATGCTCCAGAGGAGGAATTTCATTCTTGGTATTGTGAACCTGGCCAGAAACCCATGGCTAGAGAACTCATAGACCCCATGACTTGCTGTAGATGATTTGTTAAAGGTCATATTGTCAAACTGCATTTTAAATATCTATATTTGTACCCCTAGATCTGCGCTGTTCTTAACCTTAGTCAGAGAAGCTTCTTTTTGCAGTGATCAGTATGACTTCACCAAAGCTGCACCCAACATTAGGCTTCAGGTCTGTTTGAGTTGTCCTAAGTTCACCTGTCCCCTACAGAACACTTTGCCCAGACTCCCTCTCATTATTACTGAACTTGGCTGCGAACACAGAAATGACACATCATGACTTTATTCAAATCTAATCTGTTCCTATTGTATTTTTATAGAAGAGAATTCAGCCTTGATTTTGTGGATATGAAACCATTTAGGGAAATAACTATAGTAACAAAAATGGCAGTTTCAGCACATAATCACCCATTTTATGACAGGGATAGATCCTTTACCCAGAAGTAGCTGGCCAACACAAAACAAACAAACTAAATGGTATTTTGTGGGGTGATTGTTTCATTATTTGTTTTGGCATTTTTCAGTTTTTTGATCTTTTGTTTTGATATTTTGTTTGGGGATCTTGGTTTCTTGTTTGTTTTGTTTCTTGTTTGCTGTTTTTGTTTCAAAGAGAGAGAAAGAACATAAAGTTGTGTGGGTAGGGAAGTGAGGTAGATCTAAAATGAATTGTGGGAGGAAATTATATTCAAAATATATTTATGAAATTTTTTCAAGAAAAATTAAAAATGCATTTTAAATTTAAATTTCATAAGAAAATCTGGGCTGGAGAGATGACTCAACAGCTGAGAGCACTGGCTGCTCTTCTACAGGACCCAGAACACACATGGCATCTTATAACGGTCTATAACTCCAGTTCCAGAGGATATGATACCCTCCCTCAGACACATATGCAAGCAAGACATCAACTCACATAAAATAAAAATAAACCTTAAAATGAATTATATAAATTTTTAAACCTGAAAAATTTGAATTTAAAAAGAAAATCTTTAAACTGGTATGTGTTTGTCTCACCCTAAATGTTTTACTCTTTAATAAATTACTTACTAAAGAACCTCTGTCACCATTTCTTAAAGTATTTTAGGCTCAATAACCTCTTGTTTGAAGCAAAATTTTTTAATAAAAATAAAGTTTTCTCCTTAAACTAGAAAGAGTTTTGAATAGTTAAATCATTAACTATTTGTCTTTCATATACAGACTTATGTTCTTGCCTTAATATTTTTTTTATTGCTTCTGGTTCTTTGACCTTACAGTTTTCTACACACTTTCAGAAATATAAGTCTATGCTGCAACTATTTCCACAGCTTTGATTTCAATGACCACATCCCTGTATCCATTCCAAAATACCTCCTTATTTTTAAGATATTTTATTTGTCCTTTTTTCCTTGCCCTGTATTTGTGTTTTTATACCTTCCATTTGTCTTGTCAATATTTCTTCTCTTGTTTTTTTTCATCTTTCTTTTCCTTTTTTGATTTTTTTTTGTCCTGTTACTTGTTTTGACAAGTTCTCAGTAAACAACCCAGATGGATTTAGGAGCCACTAGGTATTTCCTGCTGGCTTTGAACTCATGATCCTCCTGTCTATTCCTCCTGAGTTCTGGGATCCCAGGCATGTGTCATCTTATCCAGATTTTTTCATTTTCCAATTGCTCCAACAATGAAAATGGATAAGTCCAGATGTTTGAGCTTCTACACCCACAATTGCAGAAGGTTAGTTACCTCCTATCTCTCTCTACCTTGGTCTTCTTTGTGCTTCCATTTCCTTCCAAAAGGTGGTGAGAAAGCTCAACTATTATGGACTGCCACTTCTACCTCCAGGGCAATCAGTAGTCTGGCACTGCGGGAGATCTCTCTCATGAATTAATAACTCCATAGAAGGAAGGCCATCAGTTGTCCCTAAGCTACAAGTATGAGGCCGAATGCTGCTCTGTGAGGCCTCAGAAAAGGCTCAGCTGCCCTTGTGACTGTGGGCAAAGCCACTACTGGTCTGGAATGCTGCTTCCATCCTTTACCTGGACATGGTGCTAAACTGTGACCAGGAAACAGCTCATCTAACAACCTATTCTTCCCCGAACTCTAACTTTCTGCTCCCTCATGTCCTCCTCACCGCTCTTCTCCCCTTCTCTTTCTCCCCTCCCCCATGCTCCCAATTTGCTCAGGAGGTCTTGTCCCTTTCACATTCTCCAGGGGACCATGTATGTCTCTCTTAGACTCCTCCTTATTACTTAGCTTCTCTGGCAGTGTGGATTGTGGGCTTGTAATCTTTTGCTCTATGTCTAAGACCCATATATGAGTGAGTACATATCATGTTTGTCTTTTTGTGATTGGTTTACCGTGCTCAGAATGGTTTCTTCTAATTCCATCCATTTGCCAGTGAATTTCAAGATTCCATTGCTTTTTTCTGCTGAGTAGTACTCCATTGTATAAATGTACCACATTTTCTCAATCTATTCTTCAGTTGAGGGGCATCTAGGTTGCTTCCAGGTTCTGGCTAATACAAACAACGCTGCTATGAGCATGGTTGAACATATGTCCTTGTTGTATGAACATGCACTATTTGGGTATATACCCAAGAGAGGAATGGCTGGATGCTGAGGTAGACTGATTCCCATTTTTCTGAGAAACCGCCATACTAATGTCCAGAGTGGTCTTACAAGTTCGCACTCCCACCAGCAATGGAGGAGTGTTCCTTTTTCCCACATCCTCTCCAGCATAGATTGTCATTGGTATTTTTGATTTTAGCCATTCTTACAGGTCTGAGGTGATATCTCAGAGTTGTTTTGAGTTGCATTTCTCTGATGGCCAAGGATTTTGAGCACTTTCTTAAGTATCTTTCACCCATTTCAGATTCCTCTGTTGAGAATTCTCTATTTAGTTCTGCACCCCACTTTTTAATTTCATTGTATGGTGTTTTGGTGGCTAGCTTCTTGAGCTCCTTATATATTTTGGAAAAGAATCCTCTGTCAGATGTGGGATCAGTGAAGATTTTTTCCCATTCTGTGGGTGGTCGTTTTGTACTACTGACTGTTTCCTTTGCCTTGCAGAAGCTTCTCAGTTTCAGGAGGTCCCATTTTATTAATTGCAGAACTTTTGCAGAACTCAATGTCTGTGCTACTGGGGTAATGTTCAGGAAGCAGTCTCCTGTGCCAATTTGTTCAAGGGTAATTCCCATTTTCTCTTCTAGAAGATTCAATGTGGCTGGATTTATGCTGAGATCTTTGATCCATTTGCACTTAAGTTTTGTGCATGGTAACAGGTATGGATCTATCTGCAATCTTCTGCATGTCCGAATCCAATTGTACCAGCACCATTTGTTGAAGATGCTATCTTTTTTCCATCGTATAGATTTAGCATCTTTGTCAAAAATAAGGTATTCGTAGGTGCATGGGTCAATATCAGGGTTTTCAATTCAATTCCATAGGTCTATCTGTCTATTTTTGTGCCAATAACAAACTGTTTTCAGAACTATGGCTCTATAGTAGAGCTTGAAGTCAGGGATGGTGATGCCTCCAGAATATCCTTTATTGTAAAGAGTTCTTTTGGCTATCTTGGGTTTTTATTTTTCCATATAAATTTGAGTATTGTTCTTTCAATGTCTGTGAAAAACTGTGTTGGGATTTTGATGGGGACTGCATTGAATCTGTAGATTGCTTTTGGCAGGATTGTCATTTTTACTATGTTAATTCTACCTATCCAAGAGCAGGGGAGATCTTTCCATTTTCTGGTACCTTCTTTAATTTCTTTCATTAAAGTCTCAAAGTTCTTATTGTACAGGTTTTTCACTTTTTTGGTTAGTGTTACCCCAAGATATTTTATGTTGCTTGTGGATATTGTGAAAGGTGATTTCCCTGATTTCTTTCTCATTGGATTTATCATCTGTATATAGTAGGGCTACTGATTTTTTTTTAGTTAATTTTGTATCCGGATACCTTGCTGAAGGTGTTTATCAGCCGTAGGCATTCCCTGATAAAGTTTTTTGGGTCACTAATGTAGACAATCATGTCGTCTGCAAATAGTGAAAGTTTGACTTCATCCTTTCAAATTTGTATCCCTTTGATCCCCTTTTCTTATCTTATTGCTCTAGCCAGAACTTCAAGTACAATATTGAAGAGATATGGAGAGAGTGGACAGCCTTGTCTTGTTCCTGATTTTAGAGGAAATGCTTTGAGTTTCTCTCCATCTAGTTTGATGCTGGCTATTGGTTTGGTGTATATTGTGTTTATCATGTTTAGATATGTTCCTGTTATTCCTGTTCTCTCCAAGATCTTTATCATGAAGGGATGTTGGATTTTGTCAAAGGCCTTTTCAGCATCTAGTGAGATGATCATGTGGTTTTTCTTTTTCAGTTTGTTTGTATGGTGGATTACATTGATGGATTTTCATATGTTGAACCATCCTTGCTTCCCTGGGATGAAGCCTACTTGATCATGGTGGATGATTTTTATGATATGTTCTTGGATTCGCTTCGCCAATATTTTATTGAGTATTTTAGCATCAATGTTCATGAGGGATATCAGTCTGTAGTTCTCTTTCTTAGTCATATCTTTGTGTGGCTTGGGTATCAAAGTGATTGTAACCTCGTAGAGTTTGGCAATATCCCATCTGCTTCTATTGTGCGGAACAGTTTGAGGAGTACTGGAATTAGCTCTTGTTTGAATTTCTGGTAGAATTCTGCAGTGAAGTCATCTGGCCCTGGGCTTTTTTTGGTTGGGAGGCTTTTGATGACTGCTTCTATTTCATTAGGGTTTATAGTTCGATTTAAACTGTTTATCTGATCTTGATTTAATTTTGGTAGGTGATATTTATCGAGAAAGCTGTCCATTAACTTTAGATTTTCCAATTTTGTGGAGTACAGGTTTTCAAAGTATGACCTGAAGATTCTCTGGATTGCCTCAGTGTCCGTTCTTATATTCCCCTTTTCATTTCTGATTTTGTTAATTAGAATGCTCTCTCTCTGCCTTTTGGTTAGTTTGGCTAGAGGTTTGTCTATCTTATTGATCTTCTCAAAGAACCAACTCTTTGTTTCATTGATTCTTTGTAATGTTTTCCTAGTTTCTACTTTGTTGATTTTGGCTCTCTGGTTGATTATTTCCTGGCGTCTACTCCTCCTTGGTGTGTTTGCTTCTTTTTGCTCTAAAGCTTTCAGTTGTTCTGTCAGTTCTCTAATGTGACTTTCCTCCAGTTTCTTCATGTGGGCACTTATGCTATGAACTTCCCTCTTAGGACTGCTTTCAGAGTGTCCCATAAGTTTGGGTATGTTGTGTCTGCATTCTCATTAGATTCTAGGAAGTCTTTAATTTGTTTTTTTATTTCTTCCTCAACCCAGGAATGGTGCAATTGGGTGTTATTCATTTTCCAAAAGTTTGCAGGTTTCCTGCCATTTGTATTGTTGCTGAATTCTAGCTTTAATGCATGGTGGTCTGATAAGATACAGGAGGTTATTTCGATTCTTTTGTAACTGTGGAGGTTTGCTTTGCTGCCAACTATGTAGTCAATTTTTGAGAAGGTTCCATGTGGCACTGAGAAGAAGGTATATTCTTTTGTGTTTGGATGGAATGTTCTATAGATATCTGTTTAAACCAGTTGGGTCATAACTTCTGTCAGATCCTTTGTTTCTTTGTAAAGTTTCTGTCTGGTGGTCCTGTCTAGTGGCGTAAGGAGGGGTGTTGAAGTCTCCTACTATAAGTGTGTGTGGTTTTATGTGTGGTTTGAGCTTTAGTAATTTTTCTTTTACAAATGTGGGTGCTTTTGTATTTGGGGCATAGATATTCAGGATTGAGACTTCATCTTGATGGACTTTTCCTGTGATGAGTATGAAATGCTCTTCTTCATCTCTTTTGATTGATTTTAGTTTAAAGTCTAATTTGTTAGATATTAGGATTGCTACACCAGCTTGTTTCTTGAGCCCATTTGATTGGAAAATCTTTTCCCATCCTTTTACTCTGAGGTATCGCCTGTCTTTGAAATTGAGGTGTGTTTCTTGTAAACAGCAGAAGGATGGATTCTGTCTTCATATCCATTCTGTTAGCCTATATGTTTTTATGGGTAAGTTAAGACCATTGGCATTTAGGGATATTAATGTCCATTTTTTCATTGGTTCTTCTTTGTTTTGGATTTATTGTTGGTGGTGTCATTGTGTGTGGATTTAGCCCTCTTGTTTCTTTTTGTGTTTGGTAAAATTAGATTATCTATTGCCTGTGTTTTTGTAAGTGTAGTTATGTTCATTGGGTTGGAGTTTTCCTTCCAGAACCTTCTATAGTGCTGGATTTGTGGATATGTATTGTTTAAATCTGTTTTTGTCATGGAATATCTTGTTTTCTCCATCTTTAGTGATTGAGAGTTTTGCTGAGTACAGTAGTCTGGGTTGACATCCCTGCTCCCTTAGTGCTTGTAGGGTATCTATCCAAGACCTTCTGGCTTTCAGATTTTTCCATTGAGAATTTGTTTGTGATTCTGATTGGCTTGCCTTTATATGTTACTTGGCCTTTTTCCTTTGCTGCTCTTAATATTTTCTCTTTATTCACTAGGTTTGGTCATTTGTTTATTATGTGTCAAAGGGACTTCTTTTTGTGGTCCAGTCTGTTTGGTGTTTTGTAAGCTTCTTGTACTTTCATAGGCATATCCTTCCGTAGGTTGGGGAAGTTTTCTTCTATGATTTTGTTGAATATGTTTTCTGTACCTTTGAGTAGGATTTCTTCACCTTCTTCTACACCTATTATACTTAGGTTTGGTCTTTTTTATGGTGTCCCATATTTCCTGGATATTTTGTGTTAGGGATTTGTTGGACTTGAGGTTTTCTTTGGTTGATGAATGTCTATCCTCTAGCAAGTCTTCAATAGCTGAGATTCTCTCTTCCATCTCTTGAATTCTATTGGTTATACTCACATCTTTAGTTCCTGATCATTTATCCAGCCTTTCCATTTCCAGCATCACCTCATTCTGTGTTTTCTTTATTGTGTCTATTTCAGCTTTCATGCTATGAACTGTTTCAAGAACTTCTTTCACTTGTTTGGATGTTTTTTCTTGGGTTTCTTTAGATTCTTTAAGAGATTTGTTTATTTCTTGATTTTTTTCCTCCATTTCATGTAATTTTTTGTTTGCTTTTTTTCTATTTCTTTAAGAAATTTTCTTGTTTCCTCTTTAAAGGTCTCTATCATCTTGCTGAGATAATTTTTGAGGTCCATCTCATCTTCATGCTCTGTGTTGGGCTTTTCAGATCTTGCTAGAGTGGAGTCCCTAGATTCTGGTGGTGTCGTATTGGTCTTTCTGTTGTTGAGTTGTCTTCTTCCCATATCTTCTTTTAGTGGGTGCAGGTGGGGTCTCTCTATCTCCTCTTGTGACCCAGTGGTGTGTGGGGGCCAGGAATTCAATGTCCACAACTCTGGTCTTGCCTCTCCTGGTAGTCTCCTCACTCCTAGTTCATGGGTCGGTCGGTGGAAAGGGCGAGATCTCCAAATATCTTAAATCTGAGTGATTCTCTTGAGTGGTTCTGAGCAATGAACCCTGGAGTATAGGTTGCTAAGTTTAGAAAAGCCTCAAATAAATCAAAAGATTGGTACTTCAACCAATAGATACAAGTCATAACACAGAGATACAAGATCATGAAAAATCAAATAAAAATGATGTCCCCCAAGGATCTCAAAATTCCCTCAAGGACTCAACTCAAAGACATAAAATAGGTAAAATGTTGGGTAGAGATTTCAAAAACATAGTCATAAAATGGTGAATCACCATAAAAGATACAGTCATGGCTTTAGGGGGAAAAGCTAGCAATAAATAGGCAAATATAAGCAAGATGAATAAAACAATCAGCTACATGGTAGTAAAAGTGAGCAAGGGGGAACACAATTGATTTTCTGGGAATTAAAATTTCAATGTATGAAATACAGCACACAGAACAAATAAATCACCAACAGTCTTAATAAAACAGGAAAAAGAATATGCTGGATAAAGTTTGCATTAGAGAAATCATAGCACTGAAATGTCATTGACAGTCTCTGGGACCTCTAACAGCAGAGCCAGTCTTTATCCCTAGAGCACAAATGGACTTTGGGAGCCCATTTCCTATGGAGGAATACTATTGCAGCCCAGATACAGCAAGGAGGGCCAGGCCCTCCCCCAAACAATATGACAAATTTTAAAGGTCCTTGGTGGAGGGCATCATTATCCCTGGGGAGGAGTCAAGGGAGTGTGTTGGGGAGGGTGGGGGGGACATGGGAGGATGGGAGGGCCAAGAAATGTGGGGATGGATATGTAAGTATAAGTAACAATTAAAGCATTTAAATAAAAATTGTAAAAAAAGAAATTTCATTGATAAAAATAAAATTCTCAAGGCTATAACACAAGAACATTCTAGCATATGATGAAAAGACCCATACCAAGGATCATAAGATATTGAAGATATGAAAACCAAAGCCATAGGGAATATATTGAATGAAATGAGAACAGAAAATTTCATATACATGAGAAAAAGAGAAAACAGAGAGGCATTTAGTTGCCTAAATGGATAGCACCTGAGGAGAGCTCCTCCATGTCACAGATTATGTCTATAATGTAAAATATACAAAGTAAGTAATCAATGTCAAAGATATAATGGGAAAATGTCAACTCAACTTCAAGACAAACATATCACAAACACATCTGAATTCTCATTTGAAATCTTAAAGGCCAGAAAATGGAAAATGTATTCAAGGTACTGATAGTAAGTAATTGTTATATAAGTTAGCATGCTCAGTGAAATTGTATGTTAAATTGAGGAAGACATAAGCACATTAGAAGACAATCATAAGTGAAGGCATTTCATGACCATGAAGACAGCACTGCAGAAGATAATGCACAAATACTATGAATAAAGAAAAATGTTTCAATCATGAGAACACAGACAAAATGTTAATGTTATGAGAGGAATAGATGAACAATGGTCATTGGGAAAGGGGTCCAATATGCCCAACACTGTAAATCAGAAAATTCCAAAGTAGCTGAGGGGAGTAGTGAAAGAGGAAAACAAGCAAACAAACAAGAATCTAATCCACCAGGAAACTGAAACAAAATTATAGAAAATAATTAACCATTTCTTAATAAACTTATATTACCACAATTCAACAAAAAAGATACAGATATTGTTGGACTAGTTTTCAAAACTGTATCCAACTGTCTGTTTTCTCCAAGAAACACATCTAACTGGTAATGAAACATGTGTGCTAAGAATCTAGTGATGGAAGTAAATCTACTTAGAGAATAGGGTCACAAGCACAGCTCTGGTGCTATCTGGTACAGTAGAATCCAAACAAATCTTAATAAAACAGATAAAGAAACTAATACAGGAAATGAGACACAGAAAGTATATAACAATTCCAAATGCTTACACACCAAACTTTGTGAATTAAATTTCATGAATTAAACCAGATCACAATGAATATGGAAGGTCATATACTTCCTGATATAATGGAAGATGGTAGTTTCAGTATACCACTCTTAGGATCCAAACTTAGAACAACCAGATAAACTTTAGAATTGAACTGCACGAGAAAGAATGGATGCCACAGACATCTAAATTATATCTTACCTATAATGTATACATCATTAATATAAGAATCACCCCCGGAAAGGGATGGAAGAGTAGGGTGCTACCAGATTCAGGGAGCAGGGAGCTCCTCCCTGCCTGGGTGTGTCTACCCCAAGCCGGCAGGAGGGGGGGCCGGTGGGGGTGCGGGTGGTTGGGGTGAGTGATGTTTTGGGCCGGAGTTGGATAAAGGCAGAGACTCACTTACCTAGTACCTGGGTCGGTCGGCGGAATGCTTGATAGAACTCTTTAAAGCCACAACTCAAGAGCAAGAAAACCATGTCCGGGTTCCTGTATTCCCCTGAGTACTGGAAACTCTGATTTTCATGTTAGTCTGTCTATACAGTAAATGACTCTAATAGAGATAGTTAGGAGGAGAAAATTATACTTTACAGGGAAACCAAGAGCTTCTACTAGCATAAAAGAAGTTCAACAAAAGAGTTGGGGGTAGAAAACTTCCCAAGGTTCTCATCGCTAGAAACAACCAGAGCCCTATACATTGGGGATGAATTCAGTGATTCTGAGCCATGGCTTCTACCTTTATACTGCATATTATAGTTAGGAATACAGTTACCCTGTGCTCAGTACTGCTTGGTTTTCTTGGATTGGGTTTTTATTTTGTTGTTGCTGTTGCTTGCTTTTGTTTGGTTTTGTTTTGTTTTGTTTTTGCAAGTCACAGGAAGCAAGCATGGCGAATGAAGTAAGTGTCTTTCCTCCATGGTTCCTTCTTCTACTCTTGCTGGAATTCCTGCCCTGACTTCCTTCAATGATGGACTGTGATCAAGACTTGCAAACCAAATAAACCTTTTCCTCCCTGAGATGCTTTTGTCATGATATGTATCACAGCAATGGAAAGATAACTAGGACACTGTCCAAGTTAAAAACCTGGGGAGTCCCTTCTCATCTGTTTTGCTCCTAACTGCCTCATTGACAGATTTTACCTTTTATTAGCTCATCTGAATGGGTGTTGTTTTAAGATGTATTTATTTTTTATTCTCCTTCTCTCATATATTACATCCTGACCAATCTCCATTTTTTCTCTTCCACTCCTCCCAGTTCTCTCTCACCTCCCCTCTCCCCCAAATCCAATCCTCCTCTATTTTCCATCATAAAAGAGCATTCCTCCCAGAAATATCAACTGAACACAGCATTAAAAAGATGCAATAAGATTAGGCACAAGCCCTCACATCAAGGCAGATGAGGCAACACAGGAGTAGGAAAGGGGTCCCGAAAAGCTGCAGAAGAGGCAAAGACATCCCCCACTTCCACTGTTAGGAGTCCCAAAAGAATACCAAGCTACACGACCATAACATATATGTATAGGACCTAGTGCAGGCTTCATAATTGCTGCTTCAGTCTCTGTGATCCTCTACGAGCCCTGCTTAGTTGATTCTATGGGGCATGTTCTCATGGTGTCCTTGACCCCACTGGCTCCTTCAGTCTTTTCTCCTCCTCTTCTGTATGGTTCCCTGAGCTGCACCTATCATTTGGCTGTGGATTTCTATATCTGCTTCCATCGGTTACTAGACAATGCCTCTCTGATTGTGTTTGGGCCTGACTTTGATCTGTGAGTGCAGCAAAATATCATTAGGAATCATTTTGTTGAGTTCTTTTTTTCTGGTTGTGTTTTGTTCTAACCTAGATCTCTGAGTTATCAAGCCTCTGCCTCCTGACCATTCTTCCAGGCAGTGTCAGGCATGGGTTCCTTCTCATGATGTAGGCCTCAAGCTAGGACTAATCCTAGCTTGACCACTCCCACAAGTTCTGTGCCACCATTACCCCAGCACATCTTGCAGGCAGGACAAAGTGTAGGTCAAAGGTTTTATAACTGGGTTGATATCCCAGTCCTACCACTGGAAGCATTGTCTGCTTATAGAATATGACCTGCTCAGGCTCTATCTCTCCCATTGCTAGGAGTCCTTGCTAGGGTCACCCTCATAGATTCCAGGTACTTTCCACTATACTAGGTTTTCAAGGGTCCCCCAACTCTAGATACCTCTTCCACTACTCATTCCCTCCATCCCTCCCTGCTCTAGCCTGATCCCTCCTGATCCCATCCACACCAACCACCAGTCCACCTGCAAAATCTATTCTATTTTCCCTTTCCAAGAGATCCATGCACCTTTGAGGTCTCTCGAGCTCTACTACTTACTTAGCCTCTCTGGCTCTGTGGATTGTAACATGATTCTCTTTTTTACCTTATAGCTAATATCCACTATAAGTGAGTACATACCATGTTTGTCTTTCTGGATCTGGGTTACCTCACTCAGGATGATTTTTTTCTAGTTCTATCCACTTGATCAAGCCTAGACACCAGAGTGTGGGGGGTGGAGAGGTGCCTAAATGAGATTATGTGACAGACTTAGTAGACTTCCTAGGGGAGACCTTACCCTCTCTGAGGAGCAGATGCGGGAGGGAAGTGGGGACAATAGGAGAAGAGGAGGGAGAGGGAACTGGAATTGGAATGTAAAAAATAAATTAATAAAAAAAATTAAAAAGATTACAGCTGGTTTTGGAACACAGGCATGCTTGTTACTGAAAAATCTCTGTCTCATGTCAGAAGAGCCACATGATATGGAACAGAAGAAAAACAAATATTTAAAAACTATTGTATTGCTAGTAATCTTAATCCTTTGGTTTTATGTTGACTTTTAACAGCTTTTCTTAAAGCATAAACATTACATTTATATAATAATTTATAAGATTGATATATATTTATTTTGAAGTTTTTGCCATGATATTAATGGTCATATAGAGAACTAACTAATTCTAGAAAAAGTTTTCCTCTACCTTCCTGTACCTGATTTCAGGTATGAGCCTCTACCAGTTTTCTCAAGTGAACCATGACCACTCCTAACAGCAACCTTTGAAGTTTCCAAAAGGAGGACAGGGTCCCACCACAACAATTTCATCAGGACTATGACAACATCATTAGGATGAACAATTCCAACTAAAGATCAGTTTGGGACTACAAACTGCTCAGAACAATTTCCAGGAGGCCAGCTGAGATGATGCAGCCTCACAGGCTACTCTATCTAGGACTTGAGACAAGCTCTGGACTTTTCTATTATGCAAACACTGGATAAAAATGATACAGCTTGACAGTTAACCCAAATATTTATTTTCGGGATCCCCAAAGATGCCATTGACCAAGACAGTGGGAAGTAAATTTAAGAACATGACCCCCACAATCCCAAGAGGTAGGGTGGGTGGTTTTGGGCCATTCAATAGGTTATGGATACTTGTCATTGTTTAGGGGATTGGTTGCAAGTAGTTGTTGATTAAAAAAAATAGGAGGGATACAGGTATGATAGGATAAAAGGGTAGATTATTTAATCTACTCTGAAAAGAAAAAAGGAAGAGATAGATAGATAGATAGATAGATAGATAGATAGATAGATAGATAGATAGAGATGGATAGATATAATAAGATAAAAAAGATAGATTATTGAATCTACCGTTATTGAATCCTGAGTGTGGTAACCCAGACTCAGAAAGACAAACACCACGATATACATATTCACTCATAAGTATATACTAAATGTAAAGCAAAGGGTAAGCAGACTACAATCCTCAGCTCCAGAGAAGCTATGTAACAAGTAGGACCCTAACAGGGACACATGGATCACCCTGGGAAGGGAAATTAGATGAGATCTACTGTGGATGGGGAGTAGAGAGGGGAGAGGGGATGGAACATAGGGAAAGGGATGGTTGAGGGGGGAGAGATGCAGTGGAAGAGCAATGAGATATCTTAATAGAAACAGCCATGAGGGTTGGGAGAAATCTGGTGCGAGGGTAATACCCAAGAATCCACAAGGAGGACCCCAGATAAGACTCCCAGCAATAGTGGGGAGGGTGCCCAAACTGGCCTTCCCCTCTAACCAGATTGGTGGATACCCCAATTATCATCATAGAGCCCTCATCCGGTAATTGATAGAACCAGAAAAAGAGATCCACAACCAAGAATCAGACCTAGCTCCAGGAATCCAGTCAAAGGGAAAGAGGAGACAATATATGAGCAAGGGAAGTTAAGATCATAATGGAGAAATCTACAGAGACAGTTGAGCCAAGCTCTTGAAAACTCATGAACTCCAGACCAACAGCAATAGAGATTCCAGGGGACCAAACTAGGCCCTCCATATGTGGGAGACAGTTTTGAAGCTCAGACTATCAAAGGGGCCCCTGGAAGTAGGAACAAGATACAAACCTAGTACATAAGCTAGCTTGTTGGAGCCCATTCCCTATGTGGGATACCATGCTCAGCCTTAGTACATGGGAGAGAGGCTTGACCCTGCCACAACCTACTGTTTCAGAATTTGTTGACTTCTCATGAAAGACCTTACCTGTGAGGATGAAAGCAATGGAAGTGGGCAGAGTGTGAAAAAAGGGGATGGGAGGAGGAACTATGGTTGAAATTAAAAACAATAAATAGGTTATTTAAAAGGTGACAGAAAGTTGGCATGCTAAATTCTAGAAAAGAATTAAATTTTATCTGAATATTTGATTCTATAATAGATACAGTTACTTCACCAAATTTCGGAGTAGATGTGTATATTATTACCAAAAGCCCTGTTTCATATAAACACATTGCAAAAGTACCAGAGGTATGTTTAGGACTATTTCAGAAACTTTTAGAAATTCTATCTTTGTATTAGGACATTTAACAGTTTTTTTTTCTTTCAGATTTTTTTTATTTGAATTAGAAACATGATTGTTTTACATGACAATACCAGGTACCTTCTCCCTCCCACCCTCCGGTCCTGTGGTGGGTGCCCTAGGCTCAGATGAGTCTGGGCACTGCTCTGCCCGCCCCCCAACCTCCTCCATCAACATCTGCTCACTTCTGTCTGAGCCCATCCAGACAAGAGTGGACCTGCCCAGACCGGAAGGCCCATCCTGAGTCTGGACACACCTCACCCTTGTCCACCAACCACCCTCTGTCATCCTGCTGCCGCCAGAGGCTGAGCCCTCCGTCAGCCACCTGAGAGAGAGAGAGACCCCATCTGCACTCAGTGAAAGAAGTGATGGGAAGAAGACAGAGTAAGAACACACTCAACAACAGAAAAACCAATATGACACCTCCAGAATCTAGGGACTCCACACCAGCAAGATCTGAAAAGCCCCACACAGAACATGAAGAAGAGATGGACCTCAAAAATTATCTTAGGAAGATGATAGAGTCCTTTAAAAAGGAAACAAGAAAATCTCTTAAAAAATAGAAAAAAAACAAGCAAAAAATTACATGAAATAGAGGAAAAGATAAACCAAAGAATTCAAGAAGTAAACAAATCTCTTAAAGAATCTAAAGAAAGCCAAGAAAAAAACAGCCAAACAAGTGAAGAAAGCACTCGAAACACTTCAAGGCATGAAAACTGAAATAGACACAATAAACAAAACACAGAATGAGGAGATGCTGGAAATAGAAAGGCTGGATAAACGATCAGAAACAAAAGATGTGAGTATAATCAATAGAATTCAAGAGATGGAAGAGAGAATCTCAGTTATTGAAGACTCGCTAGAGGATATACAGTAATCGACCAAAGAAAATCTCAAGTTCAACAAATACTTAACACAAAATATCCAGGAAATATGGGACACCGTGTAAAGGCCTAACCTAAGAATAATAGGTATAGAAGAAGGTGAAGAAATACAGCTCAAAGGTACAGAAAACATATCCAACAAAATCATAGAAGAAAACTTCCCCAACCTACTGAAGGATATGCCTATGAAAGTACAAGAAGCTTACAAAACACCAAACAGACTGGACCACAAAAAGAAGTCCCTTTGACACATAATAAACAAATGACCAAACCTAGTGAATAAAGAGAAAATATTAAGAGCAGCAAAGGAAAAAGGCCAAGTAATATATAAAGGCAGACCTATTTGCATTTTTATAAAATGTAATTCATCCTTCATTCTGTGGATTTGAAACCATTTAAGCAATAACTGTAGGAAAAAATAAATGGAAGAGCTTCAACACATTATCACTCATGCCTTGGATATCACCAACATATCAGGCCATGAGCTCAGTGGGAAGATTACCTTGGTAAAGACTTATTTTTAATTAATTTATTTTTATATTCCAATTGATGTTACAGCACCCTCCTCCCACTCCCTCCACTTCTCCAACACCCCACCTCAAATCTGCTCCTTGGAGAGGGTAAGGCCTCACTTAAGAAATCTACTAAGTCTGTCCCATCCTTTCCTCAAGGCAGAACCAAGGCACCCCACCCCATGTCTAGGCTGAGCAAGGTATCTCTCCATATAGAATGAATTAGATCTTGGACCCACTGACAGTGACCTCCTATATTGCCTTAGCCACACCATTGTCACTTTTATTAAGGGAGTCAAAAAAGATAGAGATATACAGTAAATATAGATTCAGAGAAAAAAAACTCTAAATGATTTACAGTGTTTAAAAATACACATAGGAGGCCTGGAGAGGTGGCTCAGCCATTAAAGGCTAGGCTCACAACCAAAAAATACACATAGGATTAAGAGAGAAAAAAGGATAGAGAAAGTTCTAAAGAAAAAAGAAAAGAAAGAAAGTAACTGGGTATGGAGGCACATACATTTAATCTCAGCACTCAGGAGGCAGGGGCAGGCAGATCTCTATAATTTCAAGGCCAGCCTGGTTTACAGAGTAAATTCCAGGAGAGCCAAAAATACACAGAGAAACCTTGTCTCAAAAAAAAATGAAAAAGCAAAAAATAAAAGTAAATAAATGGAGCAATAAAAAAACACCTCATAAAGATGAAAAATATACAGAACGTCTGGATACTCTATGTTATTGTATTGTCTTTAAATTGTTTACTGCAGAGAAAATAGCAAGAGCTGCTAACAGACATTTGAGTATAAATGTTGCTGAAATAATCCAACCTATATATTTTGAATCCTATATATGTTGAAAATGCCTTGACTTCAAAATTAAACTCTAAAGACATGTTACTTTGGAAAAGAGGTTCTGCTTTTCTTTCCACTGAAGATGAAAAGCTGTGGATTCCTTTCAGACTAATATAGTTTCATCAAACTAGACCCCCTGAAGCAGTGGCCCAGGTGTTCCAACATCTAAGACATTTGGGATGATGCAGCATTGCAGACTACTATACCCAGGAATTGGCCATGATTCTGGGTTTTCTCAGGATCCCCTTGGGATTGACAGTGCCCCCAAACAGCAGAAAGCAGTTTAGACAGAATGATGCCTAAATTCCCAAGTACTGTTTTATTGGTTTATATTTTCTTATTTGAATAAGAAACAAGATTGTTTTACATGACAATCCCAGGTACCTTCTCCCTAACACCCCTCCCAACTAAAACACTACCTATCACATATCCTTTCTGCTCCACCCCCCCATGGTGAAGCCTTCCATAGGAGGTCATCAGAGTCTATCATATCTTTTGGGATAGGGCCTAGGCCCACACCTGTGTATCTTGGCTCAGGGAGTATTCCTCTATGTGAAATGGGTTCTCAAAGTCCACACCTATGCTAGGCATAAGTACCGAATTACTACAGGAGGTCCTGTAGATTTCTGAGGTTACCTCAATAAAATCCATGTTCCTGGGGTCTGGATCAGTCCCTTGCTGGTATCCAAGCTATTGGTCTGGGGAGCAAGAGTTCCCCGATGTTCAGGTCAGCTGTTTCTGTGGGTTTCACCAGCCTGGTCTGGACCCCTTTGCTCATCACTCGTCCCTCTGCATCGGGATTCAAGTTCAGTTCGGTGATTAGTTGTGGGTGTCTGCTTCTACTTCCACCAGCTGATGGATGAGGGCTATCAGGTGGCATATAGGTCAGTCATAAATCTCATTATCACAGGAGGGCATCTAAGGTAGCTTCTCCTCTGTTGCTTAGATTGATAATGGTGTCATCTTTATAGAACTCCAGATATTTCATAGTGCCTGATTTCTCTGTAAACCTAAAATGTCTCCCTCTATTATGGTATCTCCATTCTTATTATCTTCTATTCTTCCCCTGACTGAAACTTTCTGCTCTCTCATGTCCTCTACATCCCTCCTCTTCTCCCCTTCTCATTCTCCTAGCTCCCTGCTCCCTCTTCCCCTGCTCCCAATTTGCTCAGGGGATCGTGACCCTTTCTCCTTCTCCAGGGTCCATATATATCTCTTAGGCACTTCCTTGTTTACTAGCTTCTCTGGTAGTGTGGATTGTAGGCCCGTAATCCTTTACTCTATGTCTAAAATCCGCATATGAGTGAGTCCATACCATGTTTGTCTTTTAGTGATTGGGTTACCTTGCTCAGAATGGTTTCTTCTAGTTCTATCAACTTTCCAGCAAATTTCAAGATTCCATTGTTTTTTTCCACTGAGTAGTAATCCATTGTGTAAATGTACCACATTTTCTCCATCCATTCTTCAGTTGAGGAGCATCTAGGCTGCTTCCAGTTTCTGGCTATTACAAATAGTGCTGTTATGAACATCGTTGAACATGTGTCCTTGTTGTATAAATGTGCTTCTTTTGAGTATATGCCTAGGATTGGAATTGCTAGATCTTTGAGTAGATACATTCCCATTTTCTTGAGGAGTCTCCATACTGATTTCCAAAGTGGCTGTATTAGTTGTCACTCCCACCAGCAGTGGAGAAGTGTTCTTCTTTCTCCACATCCTCTCCAGCATAAACTGTCATTGGTGTTTTTGATTTTAGCCATTCTGACAGGAGTAAGATGGTATCTCAGAGTTATTTTGATTTGCATTTCTCTGATGGCTAAGGACGTTGAACATTTTCTTATGTGTTTTTCAGCCATTTTAGATTCCTCTATTGAGAATTGTCTATTTAGTTCTATATCCCACTTTTTAATTGGATTGTTTGGTGTTTTGAAGACTAGCTTCTTGAATTCTTTGTATATTTTGGAGATCAGCATTCTGTCAGATGTGGGGTTGGTGAATATCTTTTCCCAGTCTGTGGGCTGCCATTTTGTCTTGCTGACAGTGTCCTTTAATTTACAGAAGCTTATCATTTTCAGGAGATCCCATTTATCAATTGTTGATCTCAGTGTTTGTGCTACTGGTGTAATGTTCAGGAAGTGGTAGTTGTACCAATTAATTCTGATAGGTTCACTGTGTCTGGACCCAAATATTGTTTATAGTATTTTTTCATTTAAATGGGGTTAACTGTAAGTGGTTAATGAGAACAGCCAATCTCTTTCTAAAGGAAAAATGGTAATATGATATAGAAATGAATATTTTGCATTGATATGGATTTTGGTTTATTGATAAAAATTTAAGGTCCATTTTGTTATAGGTATATTTTTACTCCTGTTTAGATATTGTGTATATACAGCTCTTTTAAAACTGTAACATATAATTGAATAAAGATTATAGATGGTAACCTATAATAGTCAAAACTAACGGTTGTTAGATTTTCTAGATATACATAGATAATATTTCAACTGAATAAGTAGTCTTCAAAACCTTTCAAAGACCTACAGAATGTGGCATTTAAAATGGTTTATTAGGGTTTTTCAAGACAAAGAGACACAATTGCTCCTGGCAATACCAATTACGTGTCAGAGAGGAAGATAGGCATTGAAAAAACTCATTATAGAGTTTGCCCTCAACATGGCAAGACTAGCCATTTGGCAAGAAACTGCTCTTGCCTAGAATGTTTGACTATATGCTGTACAAACTGGACATGCAAGACCCACAGGAAAGAGACTGCTGAACTTTCAAAACAAGGTGGACAGTCCTGAAGGGTTCCCGCTTCATTGAAGAGTCTTCCAGATATTTTTCAGAATAGAGACAAAAATGACTGACTAACTGCCAATACAGGTGAGACAGTTTCAAATTTCTTGCTTCACTAAGAAGTCTGCCAGATACTCTAGGGTTATAGGCTGAAGACTGATGCCTTAGCATTACAGAAGAAATTTGGGTGACTGTCCAGGCAGCAAGATGTCTCTGTCAGTTCTAGACTTTAAGTATTATCCTTCTGCGGTCTTTGATAGAGTTGAAGACAGATAGTTATGGTTATGATTTTCCTTAGTTATGACAACAGATAAGTTACATATAAAACTTTAGACTCACAAAGATTGTTGGGAGCCATACAGCTTGGCATGAACCTTTAGGCCAAACTTGGCAAGCCACAGGGTTATAGAACTGTCTTTTGATTACAAATGGCTTCTAGAAGCATGAGCACCCAGAAGGAACAACATGACCCAGATGTCAATCCTTTGTTCCAACCACAGGACCACTTACCTAAGCAACCCTCCTGTGTCCCACCACTCACCTAGGTAACCCTCCCACTCCCTACCACCCATGAACTTTTTACCCTACCAATATCCTCCTTCTATAGTTTTCTAATATCCTGCTTAAACTAACACCTGGCTCTTGGCCTCTTCACCCCCTCTCCTTTACCCCATACTACTGACTATATAAGCTAGCCTGGAAAAAATAAAATTTGCAACTTGATCAGAATCCTGTCTTGTGGTCATTCTCTCGCATCTCTTGTCCCCATTCCCCGCCCTGGGCTTCTTGCTCTAGGTAGCTGTCCCGAGGGTCAGGACAACCACAAAAGATAGTATAGATGATAGAATATTTTCTTTAACTTTTGCCAAGTGTTAGTGGACCAAATTTTTTTTTTGGTTTTTCGAGACAGGGTTTCTCTGTGGCTTTGGAGGCTGACCTGGAACTAGCTCTTGTAGACCAGGCTGGCCTCGAAGTCACAGAGATCCACCTGCCTCTGCCTCCCGAGTGCTGGAACTAAAGGTGTACCACCAACACCTGGTGTAATTGGAGTTCTTAATTGGTATAAATAATAAAACCCAGAGTCACAATTAGAAGAAAATGCTGAAAGATCAGAGAGAGGAAGGAGCAAGCCAAAGCCACTTGTACCCCATTAGCTTCCCAGTGGAAAAGAGAATGAGTTCCTGTTTCTTCCTGCATATATCCTCTCTCTGCCCAGCCATCTCACTCCCTGTCTCCACGTGGCCATGTCACTTCCTGTCTGTCTGTACAGACCTCCTGACCTCTGTGGTTAGCTAGCAGCAAGTTTCATCTTCTGATCTTCAGAGAAGCATTATTTGTACAAATAAGATATCACTAGAATTTTTTTAATTGTGTGTCAAGTACAACATTCACTAAAAGTATCACATTAACTAGTTTTGGCCATTGTCCCAGTGACTCTTTTTGCACTATGTGTAAACCTCATCCTTCTTGGTCAAATTACAGCATGTTAGCATCAGGCCAGTGTCTGCTTTCACACATCAGTTCCTTTGTCCTCCTTCATAAAGGCCAGGCCATCCTTTCACCATACCCAGTGCATTCAGTCTTTCTGTGCATTTTAAAGGGTTCATCTCTGAGCTGTTTATAGCCATATCTCTTGTCTTGGGGCCAGGATCAAGTACCTACTTTACAATGATCATTCCTGTTTGCTCATCTGTGTTTCATTCCACACAGGAGCAGTCCCTGTTCCTTACATCTTCTGTTCTATGATCTTCTGTTCTTTCTGTCAGGGGGTACTGAGTGTCCTTTCCTTATGAGAGGGTAGTTCTGCTGCACTGAAGAAAAGTACCAATGTTAAGGAATAGAAACTTAATTTATAAGTCAATAAAAAACAAGAATGAATTCACTATAAATAAAAATATATATTAAAATATATGCAAAAATGGATGAAGATGCAGGGCTTAGGGTGGGGCATGTTTAAGAAGTATGTTATGTTATGTGCAGGCTGAAGAATTTCCTTTCAGTGTTTTTATTTTTAAAAAAAAATGGCCTGGGGTGGCTATGTGAATAACATGCTTGCCACATAAGTGTGAGAACCTGGTTCACATCCTGTGAACCCACACAAAGCCAGATTCAGCTGCACCACATGAGTGTACTCAGAGTGATGCTTTGGCAAGATGAGAGATTGAGACTAGAGAATCTCCAGAAGAACATGGGCCAGGCAGCCTTTCAGGAACAGTGTGAACAAAAGTCCCTGTCTCAGATAAGGCAGAAGGCAAAACAAATACCCAAGGTTTTCCCCTTACCTCCACCCACATGCCAAGGCAAGGAGGTGGTCCTCGAACAAGAGCAGGCACAAACATACACGGACAACATCACACACACTGACACAGATTTTTAAATAATAAGGAAATATGCCAAAAATTATGTTCCTTTTCTGAGTCTTTACCCTCCATTCCCTCTTGGATAATACTTTCATTGTGTGTGTACAATTTTGAAGGCTCAAGTTGTTCCTGAAATAACTTCCATTCTGTACATAGTACATCCACAGTGCACTCTCCCACATCACACCTCAGAAAGACGACAGGGTAAAGATTCAATAGAATAGGCTGCAAGGCTCCTTTAAGATACACTTGCCATGCTCTAGTAAATTGTCTTCTGACTTCAACTCCCAGTGGGTGAAACAGGAGCAGGTGCCCCTTTGAGCACCAGCACAAACATTGCTGGGCTGATTTACATATTGAGTGATTATACAACAACTCAGGCTACTTTAAGGTCAGCTGCCAGGAGCCTAAGAAGCATTCTCTTTTCAAGCATTCAGAGATGGAAACAAATGCACTCCTCCTATGGATGCTGCTGCTCGGGGTGCCAGGTGAGAGGGTGCAGAGAAGTGTTGGGAGCATCCACTACAGCCATCGTGGTTTTCCATGCCTCTAGTAGCTTGATCATTAGACTTAAGGCATATTGGTTTTTAAGTTCCCCCAATTCTTTTGATTTTCTGGTTTCTCAAAGTGATGCCCCACAATGAATCTTAAAATTTTGAATGAAAAATTCCTTTGCTGGGAAGGTTTCTAAACATGTTTAACCATGGTCTCTGTGTTTATGATTCCAGGTTCCATTGGGGACATTGTGCTGACTCAGTCTCCAGCTTCCATGCCTGTGTCTGTGGGAAAAAAGGCCACAATCTCTTGCAAGTCCAGTAATCGTGTAGATGAATATGGCATAGATTTAGTGCAGTGGTATCAACAGAAACCAGGACAGCCCCCCAAACTCCTCATCTATGCAGCATCCAACCTAGCACCTGGGGTCCCTGCCAGGTTCAGTGGCAGTGGGTCTGGAACAGACTTCACCCTCACCATCCATCCTGTGGAGACTGATGATGCTGCAACCTATTACTGTCAGCAGAGTAAGGAGCTTCCTCCCACAGTGCCCCAGGGCTAAACAAAAACCTCCTAGTGTTGATGCTCACTGGGGTTCAGTCTCTGAGCTGTCATTTACTGTCTGACTGTCTGACATCTCAATACACAGCTCTAGTCTTGTTTGGGGAAAGATCTTAAACAATGAAGCAAGCTTTTATAAAATGATTTGCGTGTTTGTCTCATCCTATATACTTCATAATTTAATGATTTTATAACAAGGTATAGACCTTTATTATGGTGTCTTAATTATTTTTTATTCATTTAAATTTTGATTGACACATACTTATCTTTCCATGATTTGTCCCTTCTTCGGTCCTATCTCCCTGACCACTTCTCAGCCTCTTCCCTCCCACCTTCAGTATTCCTCCTTTGACTTTCCTAACACTTAAGATTTGCTGGGTTTTGTATGTGTTTTCAGAGATAATAAATAGAAATCGCTTCCCTGGGAAAAAAAGTTAACCAAAGAGACAGTGTGTGTGTGTGTGTGTGTGTGTGTGTGTGTGTGTGTGTGTGTGTGTGTGTACAGGGGGTGTGGGATAACCTGAATGAGTTAGTTCTTTCTTTCCACAATGTGAGGTCTTGGAATCAAACTCAGCCTCATTGGTCTTTGCTGTAAGCACCTTTCCAATTACCAGCTGAGCAGTCTTGCCAGTCTAACCCTACCAATTCCTTTTTAATATTTTTTTTCATTTTTAATTGGGGTGGGGTGTTGGTGTGTGTGTCAGTGTCCCTATCAGTCAGAAGAGGATATCAGATCCTAAGGAGCTGGAGTTTCTGGAGATTTTGAGCTAGTTTAAGTGGGTACTGGAAACCCAACTGCAGAGCAAGAAGTGCTTTCAACTGCCAAGCCACTTATTCACCTCTGATCTGCCATTTATTAGTGACTCTTTTGCATTAGGACAATGATAAATTTAATGGAGGTTTTGTTGTTTGTCATTTAAATTGAAAAGAGCTTTGAGTAATTAAACTTGTCAGTAAATCCTTCAGATGCAGGGTTACATTGTGACCACAATGTTTTTATTCTCCAATTTCTTTTGCTTGTTTGCACTCACAAACAGCCTGCTACAGTTACTTAGAAACATAAGGCACTAATTTTTCTGCTTCAGTTCCAATGTCTCTATCTGTGTGTCTGTCCCCAAATTAACTCTTCCATATAAGATTTATTAATTGAATTTTTGTCTTTATACAATATTCATCATTTTAACAACTTCTATAGTTGTGGTTGAAGTTCCCTACCCTTTCCTTTTCTTCCTTCCTCCCTTGATGGGGAATGTACTGTGTATGTTCATCTTATTGATTATTGAATAAAGTACTTGTTTGGCCAATGAGACAGCAAGTTAGATAGGACTATGAGTCAAAGAGGATTCTGGGACATGTAGTAGAGAAGTGGTGATCCAGGCAGGAAGAAACATAGCAAGGAGACTTGTCCCGCGCTATGTTCTCGCCGGCAAGAATCACACAGGACACTCGGATCCTTCTGCAGGAAAGCTTTAATGCATCTTGAGAGAGGAGAGCATAAGCTTACCAGAGCGGAGACCCCGAGCCAAGAATCCCGTCCCTTAATAAAGGCTGGCAGCGGCCGCCTGGGACGTGTCACCCTATGAATGGCTTCAGCTCCTCAGGCCATATGAGCCACGGGATAGGCAGAGATCAAAGAAATGGAAATTACCCAGCGCCTGCGAAATAATTTACATTCAGTGCCTGCAGGCACCATCATTGTAATGGAGAATGCAGGGATGGCTCCCTACAGATCCCCCTTTTTTTATTAATTAATGATAAGGCTTTATATTTTTACAAGCAAATAGGTCACCCATATGTTGAGGGATAGAGGCAGAGGTTGTACCTTCCCAATCAAGACTGTGTACAAGAGTCGCCATCAGGCTGTTAGCTTGACCCGAAGCGCTCTCGACCTGTCCTCTGCCGTTTTTCTGGGAAAAGGAGACTAGGCAGGCAACCCTTATGCAGGACAACATGCCTCCCAGAGAAGCCTGCATACTAGGCAACTCTGTGCGATGCCTTGCTCAACATCCCTCATGGGCTGCTCAAACCAGACACTCTACCCTGTGCAATGGGCCTAGGCTCCGGGTGTGCAAGAGCTGTCTGGCCGGCGGCCTATTGCTTAAGCATAGTTAGCCAAATATCAGTGGAAGAAAGTTACAAGCGCTTGGGCGATAACCATCTTGTCTCTCTTTAGTTTGAGCCCTGAGCTTACAGACCAGCCAGAGAAGTAACACCAATCCGCAGCAAACGGCTGCACCAAACAATCCCACCCCCACCCCTTAAGCGATGACAATCTCTCCGTCAAGGACAGGAGTTAATCTGGATAATAATAGCGGCTCTCAACTCCCGGGGAGAGGGTGGAGTTCCGACGTTTGAAGGTCCGAAGGGGCTCTTCGGGTGAGTCTTTCTGGGATCCACAGAGGATTTTCTTCATCCTGTGGAAAAACACAAATAGCTCCCCTGGATCTTATGAGAATAGGATCCGGGTCTCTCCAAAGACCAGTTAAGATATCTTTCCATTTTACCATTTCCTTTGGCCTTTTAGGTTCTGAGGTGTGACGCTTGGCCGTAGTATGGCCCCGAGCGTCAATGTTTATGAGGCTTTAAAGCCCCAGGCATTCCAGGCCTTTAAGAAGTGTTGAATAACATGCATGGCCTTTTCCCCTATCAAAGACTGGGAAAGCCATCTGTAATTTCCTCCGCTCCTCTAATGGTAAAAAGGAGTCAGTACCAAATAATGGGGGTGTTGATGGAAGTACACCCGCTGGATTAACAGGTCTCTTAAATTTACCGGGGTGTGACCGGTTATCCCCTATTTTCTCTCCCCCCTTTTTTGTTTCTTTTTCACCTAGCTGAGCTGTTTTCTCTAAAACTTTATCTCTTGAGCTTTCAGAGTCATCAGAGCTATCAAGATTTAAAGCTTTAAACTTATTTACAAAATCATCTAACAAATTATTCACTCCCTTGTCATTAGACATCCCGGGAGGTCCTTTTTCCTTACATACTCCCTTGTCAGTAGACATCCTGGGAGGTCCTTTTTCCTTATATTTTATTATTGGGTGCGCCCCATCTCTCACTACATTCGGTTTCTGACATGTAATTCTGGACTTCTTTAAGATTGCTACAACAGTGAGAAAGGTCAAAATGGCTCCTAGTAAAAGCACAGAAGCCTCTACACTAACCTCCCAAAATAGCAACATTCCCAAGCCAAAGTCCAGAAAAGACATACCTCTCCGAATTTACCACCCTGCAGTTCTGAATCCGCCCCGTTAGAGGGGTCTCCGTAGTGCCGGCGATGTTAACAAGTTCCCGGGTTTCGGCACCATGTGTCCAGCGCGATATTCTCGCCGGCAAGAATCACACAGGACATTCGGATCCTTCTGCAGGAAAGCTTTAATGCATCTTGAGAGAGGAGAGCATAAGCTTACCAGAGCGGAGACCCCGAGCCAAGAATCCCGTCCCTTAATAAAGGCTGGCAGCGGCCACCTGGGACGTGTCACCCTATGAATGGCTTCAGCTCCTCAGGCCATATGAGCCATGGGATAGGCAGAGATCAAAGAAATGGAAATTACCCAGCGCCTGCGAAATAATTTACATTCAGTGCCTGCAGGCACCATCATTGTAATGGAGAATGCAGGGACGGCTCCCTACAGAGACTCATATTTAAGCAAGGAGAAACAGGATGGTCCCTTTTTCCCCTCGGCTCTTCCTCCAGCAGAGCAATGTGATCCACCGGCAAGAGAGGGTGCCAAATGAAGGCATCCTCTATAAGATAAGTCTTATAAAATATATAGATTTACGAAAATTAAGACTGAGCTAACAGATGAGAAGTCCTAGTCATTGGTCAATCAGCATTTGTACCTAATACAGGTTTCTGTGTATTCATTTGGGCCCTAACTCAGGCAGGCGGCTGGCATAAAGCACACACGTGGCGGTGGGGCTCGGGCTGCTTTTAGCAGAAAAAATTATCGTAACATTTCATTTCTTTCTTCTTCTTTTGTATATGGTGTATAAAATAAATGAGTGAGTGTGTCTGTAACACAGAGTGCACATGGAGGACAGAAGGCAACATCAGGGGTTGGTCCCCAAATTCCACCTTGTTTGAGGCAGGGTGTCATCAGGGAACTTTCAAAACATGGGGTTGGGGAGGAGAAGACTTAATGGATACCTTCTTCACTTTTCAGAAGGGCAATGAGCCCTCATCAGCTAGGACGTCTCTAGAGCACTGAGACACTAGAACTCCTTCCATCCTCGATCCCTAAGGGAGAAGTTCTTAGTGTTTCCCTGTACTGTAGAATACTACAGCTATAAGCTGGAAAAGAGAAAATGGCCTCCTAAGAGAAATATTAACTATAATACTATAATCCAACTAGTCTTGTCCAGACATGAGGCTGGAAATGATCTGAGGTCCCCTATAGGCAAATAATTTTTTGATTTATGGGAAGATTTAAATCTCTGTGGACACTGTTATGTTATCTACCATTCTAGTCTCCAGTAATACTGCATCTGTGCTGGATCAATGCCTCTTGAGGAAACAATAGGTGATTTCTCTATTAATTAACCACCATCAAGTAGTCCCCAGACTCCTTTACTTTCCCCTTAAAGCAAATATCCAGGCAAATTTGCCCTCCTGAATTCAAATTCCCTTTCCTTGAAAAACTTAAACCAGATTAAATCTGAGTTTGGGAGATTTTTCAGTTGACCCTGACAAATAGGAAACAATGGTGTTAGTCCTAGGTCAGACAAATGTAAGTACAGGAAAATGAGTTGTTTCCAGGCTGCTGAGTCTTATACTGATAACCTTGTGTCCTATGGTCCATTTCACCAGTTCTTTTGTGAAGGGGAATCAGACCCTGTAGTCAAGGAGGCCATTTCCCAAGAAAACCATTAAAGGGCCAATGAGATAAACAGTTTCAAGTTCATATAGTGGAGGGACTAAGAAGAGTCAGGATCAAATCTTAGTGTATTTTCCCACACTATGAAGCCAGTGTTACCCAGATGACAGCACAATTTCCTTGTTTTTAATATTCCCCCACAAAAAAAGAAAAAAACTACAAGCAAAATCTAAGAACACATGAAGAGGAGGGTATACTGTGACCAAGCTGGTTTCAATCCAGGTATGAAAGGTTGGTTCAAAAACAGAAAACGGGACAGTGTGACCATGCCTTTAATCCCAGCACTTGGGAGGCAGAGGCAGAGGGATCTAAGTGAGTTCAAGATCATCTTGGTCTACAGAGTGAGTTCCAAGACAGCCAAAGATACACAGAGAAACCCTGTATTGAAAAAAATGAAAGCAATAACCTCAACTTAACACAAACGTCTTCAGAACAGAAATCTCATGGTCATCTCAGTCAGTGCAGAAAGTCATCTAGAGTCATGATAAAGTCACTAAAGGAACAACAAACAGAAGGATGATTCCTGAACACAGTAAAGAAGACAAATGACAAACTATCACCATAATCATATTAAGTAGAAGAAACTGAAAGTGTTATTTCTCAAATCTGGAGTGAGAAAAGTTTGCATACCCACTCTCACTCTTATTCTGTGTAATGCTCAAAGTCTCACTGAGAGTGAAAAGGAAAGGGAAAGAAACAATATCGATATCAATAGTAAATGAAGGACCCAAATTACAAGCATTTATGCCTAATATGTTCTTAAGCTTAAAAAAAACTCTCAAAACCCCACCAGAAAACTTTTAAACCTGAAAATACTTTCAGCAAAGATCAGGATATAAAGTCAACATACAATAGTCAGTAGCTTTTCTGTGTAATAGTAACAAGCTTACGAAGAAATAAGTCAAGGAAATTCCATTCACAACTTCAAAGCAAATAAAATATCCAGGAACCAATTTAAACAAGGAGGTTAAAGACCCCTATAATGAAATCATTGGGACATAGAATAATGAAAATAATAGATAGGGAAAGTGATGGGAGCTGTGGTACCAATGTGATACAAGAACACAATCCATATCAATATCCCAGTGACTTTCTCTACAGAACTAGAAAAGCAAGGCTGAAATTCTTTATCTCACTAACATCAACTGAATGTGTGTTCTCCAGTATTAGTCATGCAGTCACTTCAGCATCTCTGGCTCTGAAATGCATTGAAAGGGTTAAGCCCTATGTGTCCATCACTGGAAGAAAATTATATATAATAAGCTTAAAATTGGCTCAGCTTGGGATGTTCTGCTCTGTGAGAGGAAGGTCCTGTGTGAATCTGTGGTGAGGCAGCACATCAGGACATGAGTGTGTGAAGCAAATCTGAGCATCTTTTGGCCAGGGAAGAGGAGATCACAGACACACAGTCTCCCCATGAATACAGTATTAATGTCCCCAAACTTTCCCACTGGCCCTATATTCATACATGTTCCACCATCAATCAGGACAACATCCTGAAGACCAAGGCTTTACCACGTGAGTCTTCTGGACACAGTCAAGCTGCAATGTGCTTCAGTCCTTGAGAGTGAAGCCCTGAGCTTCACTCAGCCCTTTGAGTTGTAATAATACTGGATATCAGATCTGAAAACCTTTTATGCATCAAACCCCTAGAACCTGAGACTTAGGTTCTTTGCCTCATACTGAATATAACTTTCACCTAAAAGTGCCCTTGTCAGAGCCTCCAATGCAGGTGATATGGAGAAGGGAAATGCTTGTTACCAAAAAAAAGCTCATGAACCGGCTAATTTAGAATTTGTGTTTAGCATTGTGGTGCTGTGTGGACTTGATGGGCAGTATCCAGAGAGCCACAAAGCCCAGTGTCACCTGCCCCTTGTGTTTCACAATGAGGACAATGTCAGGACATCTGACACTCTCTCCACACACCAGGTTGGGACAGAAAAGCTGGGTGTGACTGACAGGAATCCAGGATTCCGATGCAGTGTTATTAGTTCCAGATAAGCATTCATGCATTTGGTGGTAGTCTTTATACTTGCTGGTGGCTTTCAAACACACAGTCTTTACCATTTGTTTTCATTTCTATGGAATATAGGGTCAAATGTATAAAAATCAGTTGCTGTAGCTGGTTTTTTTCACTTAAGAAATCTTTTCAAATACATTTTTACTTAAAAAAATAGTATCTTGTAGCTTTTCCCCTCCACTGGCCTGACCCCAACCGAGGTGAGTGTACCCTCTGCTCTTGCCCAACTCCTGTCCAAAGTCCCATTCACCTGGATCTCTCTGGGCCTGGGCCTGCTTGGAGTGGACCTACCCAGCCAGGGAGGAGCTCCCTGAGTCTGGAAACACCTCACTCTTCCTTTCCCCTCTGCTGGCCTGACCACTACTGAGGCCCAACCCCTACCCAGTGAGTAAACTACCAGGAGAGGAAAGATCATCAAGAGCTACCGACATTGAAGTCTTGGCCCACACACACCACTGGGTCACAAGAGGAGATAGAGAGACCCCACCTGCACCCACTTGAAGAAGAGATGGGAAGAAGACAGAATAAGAATACACTCAACATCAGAAAGTCCAATATGACACCACCAGAATCTAGGGACTCCACACCAGCAAGATCTGAAAAGCCCAACACAGAGGATGAAGAAGAGATGGATTTCAAAAATTATCTCAGGAAGATGATAGAGACTTTTAAGAGGAAATAAGAAAACCCCTTAAAGGAATAGAAGAAAACACAAGCAAAAAAATTACATGAATTGGAGGAAAAAACAAACCAAAACATTCAAGAAATAAACAAATCTCTTAAAGAATCTAAAGAAAGCCAAGAAAAAGCAACAAAACAAGTGAAGGAATAACTCGAAGCAGTTCAAGGCATGAAAGCTGAAATAGACACAATAAAGAAAACACAGAATGAGGTGATGGTGGAAATAGAAAGGCTGGATAAAAGATGAGGAACTAAAGATGTGAGTATAAATAATAGAATTCAAGAGATAGAAGAGAGAATCTCAGTTATTGAAGACTCGCTAGAGGATATATAGTCATCAACGAAAGAAAATCTCAAGTTCAACAAATCCCTAATACAAAATATCCAGGAAATATGGGACACCGTGAAAAGGCCAAACCTAAGAATAATAGGTATAGAAGAAGGTGAAGAAACACTGCTCAAAGATACAGAAAACATATTCAACAAAATCATAGAAGAAAACTTCCCCAACCTACGGAAGGATATGCCTATGAAAATACAAGAAGCTTACAGAATGCTAGCTAGACTGGACCACAAAAAGAAGTCCCCTCACCACATAATAATCAAAACACCAAACCTGAAGAATAAAGACAAAATATTAAGAGCAGCAAAGGAAAAAAGCCAAGTAACATATAAAGGCAAAACTATCAGAATCACACCCAACTTCTCAATGGAAACTCTGAAAGCCAGAAGGTTCTGGATAGAACACTAAGGGAGCATGGTTGCCAATCCAGACTACTGTACCCAGCAAAACTTTCAATCACTATAGATGGAGAAAACAAGATATTCCATGACAAAACCAGATGTAAACAATACATATCCACAAATCCAGCACTACAGAAAGTTCTGGAAGGAAAACTCCAATGCAACGACGTAAATACCCTCACAAAACAATAGGCAATAGATAATCCAGTTTTACCAAATACGAAAAGAAACAGGAGGATTAAATACACACACAATGACACCACCAACAATAAACCCAAAACAAACAAGAACCAACAATCAATGGACATTAACATCCCTCAATGTCAATGGTCTTAACCTGCCCATAAAAAGATGCAGGATAAAAGAATGGATACAAAGACAGAATCCATCCTTCTGCTGTTTACAAGAAACACACCTCAACTTCAAAGACAGGCGTTACCTCAGAGTAAAGGGTTGGGAAAAGATTTTCCAATCAAATGGACCCAAGAAACAAGCTGCTGTAGCAACCCTAGTATCTAACAAATTAGACTTCAAACTAAAATCAATCAAAGAGATGAAGAAGGGCATTTCATACTCATCACAAGAAAAGTCCATCAAGATGAAGTCTCAATCCTGAACATCTATGCCCCAGATACGAAGGCAGCCACATTTGTAAAAGAAACATTACTAAAGCTCAAACCACACATGAAATCACACACACTTATAGTAGGAGACTTCAATACCCCCCCACTTTCACTACTAGACAGGACCATCAGATAGAAACTTAAAGAAACAAAGGATCTGACAGAAGTTATGACCCAACTGGGTTTAACAGATATCTATAGAACATTCCATCCAAACACAAAAGAATATAACTTCTTCTCAGTGCCACATGGCACTTTCTCTAAAATTGACCACATAGTTGGAAACAAAGCAAACCTCCACAGATACAAAAAAAATGGAATAGCCACCTGTATCTTATCAGATCACCATGCTTTAAAGTTAGAATTCAACAGGAATACAAATTGCAGAAAACCTACATACTAGTGGAAATTGAATACCACGCAATTTCACCATTCCTGGGTTGAAAAAGAAATAAAAAAAAATTGAAGATTTCCCAGAATTTAATGAGAATGTAGATGCAACATACCCAAACCTATGGGACACTCTGAAAGCAGTGCTAAGAGGAAAGTTCATAGCACTAAGTGCCCACATGAAGAAACTGGAGAAAAGTCACACTAGAGAACTGACAGGACAACTGAAAGCTTTACAGCAAAAAGAAGCAAACTCACCACAGAGGAGTAGACACCAGGAAATAATAAAACTGAGGGCTGGCATCAATAAAGTAGAAATTAGCAAAACAATACAAAGAATCAATGAAACAAATAGTTGGTTCTTTGAGAAGATCAACAATATAGGCAAAACTCTATCCAAACTAACTAAAAGGCGGAGAGAGAGCATTCTAATTAACAAAATCAGAAATGAAAGGGGGAATATAACAACAGACACTGAGGAAATCCAGAGAATCTTCAGGTCATACTTTGAAAACCTGTACTCCACAAACTTTGAAAATCTAGAGGAAATGGACAGTTTTCTGGATAGATATCATTTACCAAAATTAAACCAAGAACAGATAAGCAGTTGAAATCCACCTACAACCCCTAATGAAATAGAAGCAGTCATCAAATGACTCCCAACCAAAAAAAAAAAAAAAAAGCCCAGGGCCAGATGGCTTCACTGCAGAATTCTATCAGAAATTCAAACAAGAGCTAACATCAGCACTCCTCAAACTGTTCCACGCAATAGAAGCAGAAGGGGCATTGCCAAACACTTTTTATGAGGCTACAATAACATTGATACCCAAGCCACACAAATATACAACTAAAAAAGAGAACTACAGACCAATATCCCTCATGAACATCGATGCAAAAATACTCAACAAAATATTGGGGAATAGAATCCAAGAACACATCAGAAAAATCATCCACCGTGATCAAGTAGGCTTCATCCCAGGGATGCAAGGATGGTTCACCATACAAAAATCCATCAATATTATCCACCATGTAAACAAACTGAAAAAGAAAAACCACATGATCATCCCACTAGATGCTGAAAAAGCCTTTGAAAATATTCAACACCCCTTCATGATAAAGATCTTGGAGGGAACAGGAATAAAAGGAGCATATCTAAACATGACAAAAGCAATATACACCAAACCAACAGCCAACATCAAACTAAATGGAGAGAAACTCAAAGTGATTCCTCTAAAATCAGGAACAAACAAGGCTGTCCACTCTCCATATCTCTTCAATATTGTACTTGAAGTTCTGGCTAGAGCAATAAGACAAGAAAAGGAGATCAAAGGGATACAAAATGGAAAGAAAGATGTCAAACTTTCACTATTTGCAGATGATATGATACTCTACATAAGTAACCCAAAAACTCCACCAGGGAACTCCTACAGCTGATAAACACCTTCAGCAAAGTACCAGGATATAAAATTAACTCAAAAAAATCAGTAGCCCTACTATATACAGATGATAAATGCAATGAGAAAAAAATCAGACAAACATCACCCTTCACAATATCCACAAGCAACATAAAATATCTTCGAGTAACACTAACTAAAAACGAGAAAGACCTGTACAGTAAGAACTTTGAGTCTTAAAAGAAAGATCTGGGCCCACACCTGGGCCATGTGGGGGTTCAAGGGCCACAATGCCATTAGGTTCATGGCAATGACCTGCATTGCCACCTGGGGCCATGGTGTCATCGGGACCTGGGCTGTTGCCAGGGGCTATATCTGGGTGCACGGCCCTTCTGCATCTTTGGTCTATGTTGATGTGCTTGGCTCCTGATACAACCAAAAGCAGTGAGGATGAGGCTGCACAAAGTTGCCCCTGCCCCTCACCAACTGCACCACTCAGGAGAGTGGGCCTTGTGCCTCCCCAGAGCTGTCTCTGATTGCAGGGTTGCGGGTGAGCAGGCCCTGAGTATGCAGAGTGGGAGAGCTAGCTCCACAGTGTCACTCAGTGGCACAGGCGAGGGAGAGATGCCTCCCTTACTCCTCGCCCCTCCCTAATAGCTACCTACAGTAGGCTGAAAAAGCTGGTCCGGAGTCATGACAGTGGAAGCTTCAACGCTCTGGAGAGTGGGCCCACACCTAGCCAGGGCAGCATAGTCGAGCTGACCCCACTACTTGTGGTCGCTGAAGTCATGAGAGTGGGAGAATTGGCACTGTCCCCCACCAACAAGCCGAACTTGGGAGAACAGAATCTGGGCAGCACAATAGGGCTAACCCTGATGATGGAGTGCAGGTGAGCAGACTTGGGGTCATGAGAGCAGAAGGACTGATCCCACCCCCTCATCATCCATGTGGTAGCATGGGTGAGGAAAACCATCCTCCCTCCCCTCACCACTTGCTGCCTGTGGCAGGTGAAAGAGCTGGTTCCAGGACCACACGAGTGGGATAACTGGCCCTGCCCATCATCAGGGTCAGCACTTGGGAGAATAGCATGGCATCTCACCAGGGCAGCACACCAGAGCTGACCCTGTTGGTGGGGCTCAGATGAGCCAGGACTGTAGGCATGAGAGCAGGAGGGCTGTCCCCACACCCTCCCTGGTATGGCATGGGATGGCAAGAGTAAAGGGAACATGTCCTTCCCCTGGCCCCTTGCCACCTGTGACAGGCAGAAGAGCCAACCTCAGGAGCAGGAAAACAGAATAGCTGGTCCTGCTCCTCCTCACCAAGTGCAACAATATGGAGAAGACACCCTGCACCTCGCCTGGGCAAAACAGTAGAGCTGACCCTAATACTGTGAGGTGGTGAGGACAGAAGTGTCCTTCTCCTTGTTGTTTGTGACATTGGTTGAGCTAGCCAGAGCAGTGCTGGAGAGCTCACCTGGGTTATGATGATGAGAGAAATCTGGCAGGCTCACCAAACCAGCTACCATACAGGCCCAGAACAACAACTACCACCCCAAAACCCACCTCACCTATGAATTGCTGGGGCATGTGAAGGAGACATACAGATCCAAAGCTACATGATCTCCAGGACACAAGGTAACAATAGGGTACCCAAGAAGAGTCCACTGAGGGTCCAGTATTGAGGGTGTAGCAGAAGCCAGAGGCCTCTAACCAGACCAGTGAATGACCCTGAAATAAATACTAACAAATAAAGATATATGGACTAAAGTGTATACTGTGTGACTCACTGGCCCACACTGCAGCTTCCATGCAGAGATTTATTTTTCTTTGGTTTGGGGTGTTTGGTTTTACTTTTAAATTTTGTTTTGTGGGGAGGTTGCAAGGGTAGAGAAGAAGGGAGGGGACAGGGAGATGAGTAGGATTGGGTTGCATGATGTGAAATCCACAAAGAATCCGCCTTTAATCCCAGCACTTGGGAGGCAGAGGCAGGTGGATCTCTGTGAGTTCGAGACCAGTCTGGTATCCAGAGTGAGTTCCAGGACAGCCTCCAAAGCCACAAAGAAACCCTGTCTCGAAAAACCAAAAAAAAAAAAAAGAAAGAAATCCACAAAGAATCAATAAAAAGGGTTTTTTATTTTAGTTGAATTATTTTGATCACAGTGCTCCTACAACTCACATCCTTTACAGCAGAGCAGTGACAGTGCTCTCTCTACATGGAATCTCACAGTAACAGGAAGTGATGATTCCCCATGGCCAGCCACAAAATCACCTGGGACACACTAAAATACTCTAGGGAATTGTGTGCTAATCCTAACTGCCATAAGCTGTCACAAGAGCAGGTGTCCTGTGAGCACCAAGTCAAGCTCTTCTGAGCTGATTTGCATATTGAGACATTAGCCACAGTGCAGATCCCTCAAACCATCTTTAAAGGCAGCTTGCCAGTGCCAATGAAGCAGCCTGTCTCTATTACAGATATCAGAGATGAGATCAGCTGCTCTCCTGCTGTGGGTACTGCTGCTCTGGGTTCCAGGTGAGAGGATGCAGTGCTGGGAGTATCCATTGTGGCCACCATTGTTTTTTTATGCTTTGCTGTCATGATCATTGAAATTATGGCATTTCATTAGTTTTAATTTTCTCTTTTATTTTATAGCTCCTCAGAATGTAGCTCATGACTGCTATTACAGATTCCTCACCCATGATAGTTTTACACTGGTCTGCTTTCAGTATATCTGTGACACTAATAGGTGTTTATCATTCCAGGTTCCACCGGGGACATTGTGCTGACCCAGTCTCCAGCTACTTTGACCAGGTCTCTAGGGCAAAGTGCCACCATCTCCTGCAAGGCCAGCCAGAGTGTCTCTATAGGACCTATTAATTTTATGCACTGGTATCAACAGAAACCAGGACAGCCCCCCAGACTCCTCATCTATGGAGCATCCAACATAGAATCTGGGGTCCCAGCCAGGTTCAGTGGCAGTGGATCTGGAACAGACTTCACTCTCACCATTCACCCTGTGGAGGCTGATGATGCTGCAACCTATTTCTGTCAGCAGAGTAGGGAACGTCCTCCCACAGTGCTCCAGGACTAAACAAAAACCTCCTGGAGTTGCTGTGCACTGAGGCTCAGTCTCTGAACTATATATTTCCACAGTACATCTCAGCCCTAGAACTCTAGAAGTTTGTTTCCATAAAGGAGAAAGCTGTGAAACAATATATTTTAGACTATTATGTGTGTTTATCCCATTCTGTATGCTTTATAATTCAACAATTTGCTTGGTAAATAAAGACCTCTCTGGTCTAGTTCCAATGCATTTCTATAGTCAATCAATTAACTAGACAGCAATTTTAAACTTACAAAAAAAAAACCTTTTTCTGTATTATTCAAAATAATTTGAACATTGAAGGCTGTCAGTTGTCTTACAGACAAAAGCTGACATTCTGACCATAACGTGTTTTCACTTCCATGTGCTTGGGATTACAACAATCCCTTTTCAGTAGATCACAAATGTGAGGCTGCAGCAGCTGGTTTTACTGCCTTGATTCTCATCTGCATCTCTGTGTCCATCACTAACATGTCCAATCTCAGTCTTAGATTAATCATCTATGATTTTCTCCATGACCAATAGTCATGTTGTTGGCTACAGTGTCTTCCACATGTGTAGACACACTCTCTTTGTGCTTTCTTTCATTTATAATTCCATTTTCACTATCTTTTGGGGGCGGGGGGAGGAGAATTAAGTTCTCATTTTATCTCCAGAGCTAACCTAGAAATCACTATCTACTACCCACTGACCCTCAACTGGCAACCCGCCTGCCTCTTCCCCCTGACTGATGGATCACGACACCACCAGCTGCTCTCATTTTGTTGTTGTTGTTCTACCACTGAATGTACATGAACTCTCAGTGCACAGCCATGGTCATGGAAGACTCACTTTCCAGACACATCTTCTTCTACATAATGACTACACTGTGCTTCTGCATCCTCCCCAGGTGGAGCAGGAATGCTCAACAGAATTATCCTTGGCAACATTTCTCAGATGCACATCTCCTGAGGTTTTCAAGTTTACAATCCTGCATTAGTTTCCTACTGCTGCACAACAGCTAATGCAAACTGAGTGACTTGAGACGCCAGAACCTGTAATCTGGGCAGAGTATGTCTGGATCCTCTCCTCGGGCTCTCATAGGCTACAGTCGAGGAGTTGTCAGGGCTCTATTCTCATCTGGGTACTCAAAGCATCTCCTTCTCAGCTCAGTCAACATGTTTACACAGGCACTGTGTGGCTGGGTGTGCTGCACCTTTACTAACCGTGGACTAGAGGCTTCCCTAAGGTCCTGCAGGCACTGAGAGTTCCCTGACGTGTGGAATTTCAGTTATCACACCAGCAAGGGGATGCACAGCAGAGAGAAAACTGCTCCTCTTTAAAGGATTTGATCTCATTAAGTCAAGCATACCCAGGTAGGTCAATCTCTGCTTAAATGAACCCCGAATACTCAGAATTTGTATCTACAAAATCTCACAATAGAAGATAATCTCAAATCTGGTCACAAGCCAGTTGCAGTTGCTCCAGAGGCAGCATTATTATCTCTATGTCTCAGGAGTCACTTGGAGCAGAGAAAAATGGGCTCATCTAGACTTTTCCTGAACCTCCTGAAAATATAGTCACCTGTGGGTAACATTCTGGGATCAGTGGCTCCTTCATTCAAACTCCTTATGTCACTGCAGAAAAACAACCTATTTTATGTGTCTTTCGCAATGAGGAAGGTCAGGAAGTGCGCCCAGAGATGCTCTGAGTCATCACATCTATTCTCACTGATGTGTACCTGTGCCATGTCATGGGAGCAGTAGGTAGCAATTGAGCTTCAGAAGATTGGCCCACCAGGCATCAAAGCACTGATGGGTGAATCTTGGATAGGCAAGGCACTGAGGGCTTCGTCTCCAGAGTGTCTCTTGCTACCGCTGTGCCTTTACATATTTGCTGCTGCCATTTTTCTCTGGTATCAGCAATGGTGCGAATGGACATGGGAGAATCCACACTGCCTTTAATGATGTGTGATTATCTCATGGAAATATCACATTCTACTGGGCAGTTTTTCCTGTGGATTATTATGAAGATGATTTACTCTTAAACTGTACTGTTTAACTGGAGTAATGATTTTATACAATAATAGTGTTAGTTTAAATAAAATTTTCATGATTAACAGTTTTTAACAAATACAGTAAAGGATTATGCTAGAAATTAGCTTAGTGGGAAAATTAATATAAATAAAGGTAGGATAGTTTTGTCCCTGTCCCTGATAAAGCAATGGTTGCAAAGGGTAGAAAATAGCAACAAGGAAATGACATGCAGAGCTAGGACTTATGAGTTTCTCTTGAGGACCATATCGATTGTGGACCAAACTAGACTAGCTCAATCTCTTTTAATCTTAAAGTTGAGTGATGTGTTCACAGGTTTTTGGCATGCATCACAGCTAAAACAAAGCTTTAAACAATGATGTAAGGTTAGGTTAATGGCTTTGAGGTTGAAAATCTTGGAAAACAATTTAAAGTTTAGAAAGGTAAAGTTTAAATAGTTGAGTGAAGGACTCATTGAGGTCAGTGAACAAAAACAATGACAGAATGGCTATTGCTGGTTTTCCAGGATGGGTTGATAATCAAAAGTCGTGTTTTTTAACATTTTTTTTATTTTAGAAGCACTCTTATTTATATATCCTTCCCCCTATTATTCCCTTGCCCTCCCACCCTCCAATGTTCCCCACTGACCCCCCCCAACCTAGCCCTCACTCACTCCCCGGGCATAGTGAGGCCCTACACAGAGGATGACCAAACTCGGTCACATCATTTGAGGGAGTGCCCAGGACCTCCTTCCCATATCTGAGCTGCAATAGCATCCCTCCATAAGAAATGGTCTCGCGAAGTCCATTTGTGCTCCAGGGATAAACACTGGCTCCACTGTTAGAGGTCCCATAGACTACCTTGGCCTCCTAGCTGGCACCCACATTCAGAGGGATTGGTTCAGTCAAATGCTGGTTCCCGAACTTTATGACTAGGGTCTCTGTACTCTCACAGGTCAGGCCAAATGATTGTGTGGGTTTCTCCAGCACCATCTTTGCTCCGTTGCTCATTCCTCCACCCTCTATGTGACTGGATACAAGAAGTCTGACTCAGTGTTTAGCTGTGGGTGCCTGTTTCTGCTTTGATCAGCTACTGGGTGAAGGCTCTAGGAATGGTAACCAAGATAGTCATCAATCTCATTATGGGGGAAGGACATCAAAGGCAGACTCTCCACAGTACCTAGATTCTTAGTTGGGGTCATCCCTGTGGATCCCCTAACATTTCCCTTGTGCCAGACCTCTCTCCAAACCTATAATGGCTCCCTCTATCAAAGGTATCTCCTTTCTTGCCTTCCTCTATTCCTCCCCTGTCTCAGTCCTCCTGTTCTCCTCTGCCCTTCTCCCCATCTCCTCTGCCCTTCTCCCCATCTCCCCTGCCCACCTCCCTCCTCCCTCCCCCATGCTCCCAATTGCCTCATGGGTTCTTGTCCCCCTACTCTTCCTCGGGAGACCTTGCGTTCTTCTCTTGGGGTCCTCCTTGTTTCCTAGCTCCTCTAGCACGGTGAATTGTAGGCTGCAAATCCTTTGGTCTATGTCTAAAAACCATTTATGAGTGAGTAAATACCATGTTTGTCTTTTTGTGACTGGGTTGCCTCACTCAGAATGGTTTCATCTAGTTCCATCCATTTACCTGAGAATTTCAAGATTCCACTGCTTTTTTCTGCTGAGTAGTACTCCATTGTGTAAATGTATCACATTTTCTCTATCCATTCTTGAGTTGAGGGGCATCTAGGTTGATTCCAGGTTCTGGCTATTACACACAATGCTGCTATGAACATAGTTGAACATATGTCCCTGTTGTATGAATGTGCATTCTTTTGTATATGCCTAAAAGAGGAATTGTTGGATTGTGAGGTAGGCTGATACCCATTTTCCTGAGAAACCTCCATACTGATTTCCTAAGTGGTCGTACAGGTTTGCACTTCCACCAGAAGTGGAGGAGTGTTCCTCTTTCTCCACATCCTCTCCAGCATAAACTGTCATTGGTGTATTTGATTTTAGCCATTCTGGCCAGTGTAAGATGGTATCTCAGAATTATTTTGAGTTGCATTTCTATGAGAGCTAAGGATGTGGAACACTTTCTTATATGTCTTTCAGCCATTTTAGATTCCTCTATTGAGAATTATCTATTTAGTTCTGCACCCCACTTTTTAATTGGATTGTTTAGTGTTTTTGTGGCTAGCTTCTTGAGTTCTTTGTATATTTTGAAAATCAGCCCTCTGTCAGATGTGGGATTGATAAACATCTTTTCCCATTCTGTGAGCTACCATTTTTTGTCTTGCTAACTGTGTCCTTTGCCTTACAAAAGCTTCTCAGTTTCAGGAGGTCCAATTTATTTTGTCGATCTCAGTGTCTGTGCTACTAGTATGATGTTCAGGATGTAGTCTCCTGTACCAATTCGTTTGAGGGTAACACCTACCTTCTCTTCTAAGAGGTTCAGTGTGGCTGGATTTATGTTGAGGTCTTTGATCCATTTGGATTTAGGTTTTGTGCATAGCAATAGATACAGATTTATCTGTAATCTTTTACATGCCAGCATCCAGTTACATTAGCACCATTTGGTGAAGAGGCTTTCTTTTTTCCAAAGTTTTAGCTTCTTTGCCAAAACTCAGGTGTTCGAATGTATGTGGTTAAATATCAGGGTTTTCAACTCGATTCCATTGGTCTACCTGTCTACTTTTGTGCCCAATACCAAGCTGTTTGCAGGACTATGGCTTTATAATAGAGCTTGAAGTCAGGGATGGTGATGCCTCCAGAGGTTCCTTTATTGTACAGGGTTGGTTTGGCTATCCTGAGTTTTTTGATGAACCATATAAAGTTGAATATTATTCTTTCAAGGTCTGTGAAGAATTGTGTTGGGATTTTGATGGGGATTGCATTGAATCTGTAGATGATTTGTGGCAAGATTGCTATTTTTACTATGTTGATCTTACCTATCCAAGAGCATTGAAGATCTTTCCATTTTCTGGTATCTTCTTTAATTTTGTTCTTTAAAAACTCAAAGTTCTTATGATACAGGTCTTTCATTTTTTTGGTTAGCATTACCCCAAGGTATTTTATGTTGTTTGTGGCAATTGTAAAAGGGTGATGTTTCTCTGATTTCTTTCTCCAAGAATGTATCATTTGTATATAGTAGGGAGGGCTACAGATTCTTTTGAGTTAACCTTGTATCCTACCACTTTGCTGAAGGTGTTTATCAGCTGTAGGAGTTCCCTGGTAGAGTTTTTCGGGTCACTTATGTAGACTATCATATCATCTGCAAATAGTGAAAGTTTGACATCTTCATTTCTGATTTGTATCCCCTTGTTCTGCTTTTGTTGTCTTATTGCTCTAGCTAGAACTTCAAGTACAATATTGAAGACATATGGAAAGAGAGGACAGCCTTGTCTTGTTCCTGATTATAGAATCACTTTGAATTTCTCTCCATTTAATTTGACATTGGCTGTTGGTTTGTTGTATATTGCTCTTATCTCGTTTAGGTATGTTCCTGTTATCCCTGATCTCTCCAAGACCTTTATCATAAAGGGGTGTTGGATTTTGTCAATGGCTTTTTCGGCATCTAGTGAGATGATCATGTGGTTTTTCTTTTTCAGTTTGTTTATATGGTGGATTACATTGATGGTTTTTCCTATGTTGAACCATCCCTGCCTCCCTAGGATGAAGCCTACTTGATCACGGTGGATGATTTCTCTGATGTGTTTTTGGATTCAATTTGCCAGTATTTTGTAGAGTATTTTTGCATTGATGTTCACGAGGGATATTGGACTGTAGTTCTCTTTCTTAGTTGTGTCTATGTGTGGCTTGGGCAACAAGGTAATTGTAGCCTCATAAAAAGAGTTTAGTAATGTCCCTTTTGCTTCTATTGTATGGAACAATTTGAGTAGTACTGGTATTAGTTCTTCTTTGAATTTCTGGTAGAATTCTGCACTGAAACCATCTGACCCTGGGCTTTTTTTGGTTGGAACTTTTGATGACTGCTATTTCATTAGGTGTTGTAGATCTATTTAAACTGCTTAACTATTCTTGATTTAAATTTGGTAAGTGATATCTATCCAGAAAATTGTCCATTTCTTTAGATTTTTGACTTTTGTGGAGTACAGGTTTTCAAAGTATGACCTGATAATTCTCTGGATTTCCTCAGGGTCTGCTGTTATGTCAACCTTTTCATTTCTGATTTTATGAATTAGCATGTTCTCTCTCTCTCTCCCTTTTGGTTAGTTTGGATAAATATTTGTCTATCTTGTTGATTTTTCTCAAAGAACCAACTCATTGTTTCATTTATTCTTTGAAATGTTTTCCTAGTTTCTACTTTATTGATTTCAGCCCTCAATTTGATTATTTCCTGGCTTCTACTCCTCCAGGATGAGTTTACTTCTTTTTGTTCTAGAGCTTTCAGTTGTGCTGTTAATTCTCTATGGTGACTATTCTCCAGTTTCTGCATGTGGGCACATAGTGCTATGAACTTTCCTCTTAGCACTGCTTTCAAAGTGTCCCACAAGTTTGGGTATGTTGTGTCTTCATTCTCATTAAATTCTAGGAAGTCTTTAATTTTGTTTTTAATTCTTCCTTGACCAGGAATGGTGAAATTGTGCATTATTCAATTTCCATGTGTTATAGGATTTATGCAATTTGTGTTGTTGTTGAATTATAACTTTAAAGCATGGTGATCTGATAAGATACAGGGGGCAATTCCAATTTTTTTGTATCTGTGGAGGTTTGCTATGTTGCCATACTCTGTGGTCAATTATAGAGAAGGTTCCATGTGGCACTGGGAAGAAGGTATATCCTTTTGTGTTTGGATGAAATGTCCTATAGATGTCTGTTAAATCCAATTGGGTCATAATGTCTCTTAGCTTCTTTGTTTCTTTGTTAAGTTTCTGTCTGGTGGTCCTGTCTAGTGGTGAACATAGTGTGTTGAAGTCTCCTACTATAAGTTTGTGAGGTTTTATGTGTAATTTGAGTTTTAGTAATGTTTCTTTTACAAATGATGATATTATATTTGGGGCATAGATGTTCAGGATTCAGACTTCATCTTGATGGATTTTTCCTGTGATGAGTATGAAATGCCCTTCATCTCTTTTGATTGATTTTAGTTTGAAGTCTAATTTGTTAGACACTAGGGTTGCTACAGCAGCTTGTTTCTTGGGGCCATTTGATTGAATAATCTTTTCCCAACCCATTACACTGGCATAATGTCTGTCTTTGAAGTTAAGATGTGTTTCTTGTATACAGCAGAAGGATGGATTCTGTCTTCATATCCATTCTGTTAGCCTATGACTTTTTATAGTCAAGTTAAGACCATTGACATTGAGGGATTTTAATGACCCTTGATTGTTGATTCTTGTTTGTTTTGGATTTGTTGGTGGTGGTGTTATTATGTGTGGATTTTTTATTTTGGTGTGTGATAAGTGGGATTATTTATTGCCTATGGTTTTTTGAGGGTAGTTATCTCCCTTGGGTTGGAGTTTTCCTTCTAGTAATTTCTGTAGGGCTGGATTTGTGGATATGTATTGCTTAAATCTGGTTTTGTCATGAAATATCATGTTTTCTCCATCTATAGTGATTGAAAGCTTTGCTGGATACAGTAGTTTTGGCTGGCACCCATGTTCCCTTATCCTTTGCAGAACTTCTGTCCAAGATCTTCTGGCTTTCAAAGTTTCCGTTGAGAAGTCAGTTTAATTCAGATAGGTCTGCCTGTATATGTTACTTGGCCTTTTTCTTTTGCTGCTCTTAATATTTTTTCTTTATTCTGTTAAGTTTGGTGATTTGATTATTATGTGCGGAGGGGACTTCTTTTTGTGGTCCAATCTATTTGGTGTTCTGTAAGATTCTTCTACTTTCATAGGCATATCCTTTTTTAGGTTGGGGAAGTTTTTTTCTATGATTTTGTTGAATATGTTCTCTGTAGCTTTGACCTGTATTTTTTCACCTTCTTCCATACTCATTATTCTTAGATTTAGCCTTTTTCATTGTGTCCCATATTTCCTAGATATTTTGTGTTAGGGATTTGTTAGACTTGAGATTTTCTTTGGTCAATGAGTGTATATCCTCTAGTGAGTCTTCACCACATGAGATTCTCTCTTCCATCTCTTGTATTCTATTGGTTATACTTACATCTGTAGTTTCTGATCATTTACCCAGTTTTTCTGTTTCCAGCATCCCCTCATTTTATGTTTTCTTAATTGTTTCTGTTTCAACTTTCAAGCCTTGTACTGTTTGAATTGTTTTTTTCACTTGTTTGGTTGTTTTTTCTTGGCTTTCTTTAGATTCTTTAAGATATTTGTTTATTTCCTGAATTTTTTGGTTTGTCTTTTCCTCCATTTCATTTATTTTTTGTTTGTTTTTTCTTCTATTTCCTTAAGGGATTTTCACATTTTCCCTTTAAGGGTCTCTATCATCTTCATAAAATAGTTTTTAAGATCTGTCTCTTCTGCTTCATCTGTGTTAGGCTTTTCAGGTCTTGCTGGTCTGGTGTCCCTATATTCTGGTGGTGTCATATTGGTCTTTCTGTTGTTGGGTGTGTTCTTATACTGTCGTCTTCCCATCCCTTTTTCAAATGGATGCAGGTGGGGTCTCTCTGTCTCTACTCTAGTATCCAGGTGGCAATTTGGAGCCAAGACTTCAGTGTCTGCAACTCTGGATGGTCTGGCCTCTCCTGTTATTCTCCTCACTCAAGCAGAGGGCAGAGGGTGGAGGAGGGACCAACGGTGAGTTGTAGCCAGACTCAGGATGGTCCTTCCTGCCTGTGAGGATCCACTCTACCCGAGGAGCAGGTCCAGGAAGATCCAAGGAGGAGTGGATGGCAGGAGTTCCAAAAGTGATGATTAATTCCTTGTCATTTCTGTCCTCAGCTTCCTGATACAAAAAACCGTTGATAGATGGGCATACATGAGGATTTAAAGTAGAACTGATGGAACAAAGAGAACATCTTCAACAAATGGTTCTGGCATAACTGGATGAAAACATATAGAAGACTACAGATAGACTCAAGCCTTTCGCCCTGCACAAAACTTAAGTCAAAACGAATCAAAGACCTCAACATAAACCTCGCCACACTGAAACTATTAGAAGATAAAGTAGCAAATACCCTTGAATTAATCGATAAAGGAGACCACTTCCTGAACATAACACCAGTAGCACAGACACTGAAATCAACAATTAATAAATGAGACCTCCTGAAACTGAGAAGCTTCTGTAATGCAAAGGACACAGTCAGCAAGACAAAATGGCAGCCCACAGACTGGGAAAAGATATTCACCAACCCCACATCTGACAGAGGGCTGATCTCATAAATATACAAAGAACTCAAGAAGCTAGTCTCCAAAACACCAAACAATCCAATTAAATGTGGGGTACAGAACTAAATAGACAATTCTCAATAGGGGAATCTAAAATGGCTGAAAGACACATGAGAAAGTGTTCAACATCCTTTGCCATCATGGAAATGCAAATCAAAACAACTCTGAGATACCATCTTATTCCTGTCAGAATGGCTAAAATCAAAAACACCAATGACAGTTTATGCTGGAGAGGATGTGGAGAAAGGGGAACATTTCTCCACTGCTGGTGGGAGTGCCAACTTGTACAGCCACTTTGGAAATCAGTATGGTGACTCCACGAGAAAATGGGAATCAGTCTACCACAAGATCCAGCAATTCCACTCCTAGGCATATACCCAAAAGAAGCACATTCATACAACAAAGACATCTGTTCAACGATGTTCATAGCAGCTCTATTTGTAATAGCCAGAAACTGGAAGCAGCCTAGATGCCCCTCAACAGAAGAATGGATAGAGAAAATGTGGTACATTTACACAATGGAGTACTACTCAGCAGAAAAAACAATGGAATCTTGAAATTTGCAGGAAAATGGATGGAACTCAAAGAAACCATTCTGAGCGAGGTAACCCAATCACAAAAAGACAAACATGATATGTACTCACTCATATGTGGATTTTAGACATAGAGTATGAGATTACCAGCCTACAATCCACACTGCCAGAGAAACTAGTAAACAAGGAGGACCCTCAAAGAGACATACTTTGTCCCCTGGAGAAGGGGAAAGGGTCACGATCCCCTAAGCAAATTGAGAGCATGGGAAGATGGGGGAGGGAGCTACGAGAATGAGAAGGGAAGAAGAGGAAGGATGCAGAGGTCATGAGGGAGCAGAAAGGTTGAGTCAGGTATAGATTAGAAGAAAGGATAAATGAGAGGTAGGGTATTAGTTGGGGAGGGGTGACAAAAGAGGAAGGGAGGGAGAAGGGAACTGGGATTGTCATGTAATTCAATCTTGCTTGTAATTAAAATAAAAAAATTATGTTAAATAAAAATGAAAAAATAAAAAACAAAGTAGATCTGATTGATTCTCTTTCATATATGAAAGGTTAGATTTTGATGTTTTAAGACTTTTTATAAGATTACCTTTTGAGATAAATAACGAAAGATTGATCCTTTCCTTGTAACTGGAAAATGCAGCCTGCCAGTAAAAGAACTATCTGAGAAAAATACCTTACTTGATTACACTCTGTTAATCTATAACAAAATGCCTGGACATGAATGTATGTAGGTTCTTGGGAATAATTTGTATTTCACCTGCAATACATAAAATGTTTAATCACATAAGAGAAATGGGAAGCATGTTGTTTTTTACTTGTCTTCATTGTACTCTTCACTTACAAAAAAAAAAAAAAGTCTTCTTCGCCTTTCCTCCGCCATCGTGCATCATATGCCTGAGTTGGCTTCTCACCATGTCTTCTCACAAGACTTTCAGAATCAAGTGATTCCTGGCCAAGAAACAAAAGCAAAATCATCCTATTCCTCAGTGGATTTGGATGAAAACCGGTAACAAAATCAGGTACAACTCCAAGAGAAGACACTGGAGGAGAACCAAGCTGGGCCTGTAAGGATTCACACACTCAATGGCAAGCCTTGAGAGTTTGTACTGAATCATGGTCAATGGTCAATGCAATGTATGCTGCCAGATGCCACATTTTTAATCTGGAGACTTGGTCATGTTTAAGCTGGGAATGGTTTTTCCTGTAATAAAAATATAGAGCCTTTCAAAAAAAAAAAAAAAAACAAAGTAACAAAAGTGTGCCACAGTCACCTTGACATTAACCACCATCACCATGAACAGTGTCAGGGAGGCTTGCACTGATGTGAAGTGCGAGTACAACCAATACTTCAACCACTGGTTTGCAGAGAAGTTCCTCAAAGGGGCCAGCTCTGGGGATCCGTGCACTGACCTCTTCAAATGCTACCAACTATGTGTCCAGAAAGCAATAAAGGAGAAAGAGTTTCCATGAACTGGAGTTCATGGGCCATGGCAAAGAAAAGCCTGAAAACTCCTCTTGGCCTGCCTGTCACTTGGAAGATGTCAGTAAATTGGGAGGCCTCTGGATTTTGTCAGCTTAGGCTGTGATTCGAGGAGTTTAAGAGGAGAGTTTTGTTTCTTCATTTTTGGTATTCTCCTCTCATTTCTAAAAGAACAGCTCTCACTCTAGCGTTGAGACAGTTACTTTTGCAGGCATCTTGCAGGAATTCCATTTGCTACATGAAAAAGCTTCTTGGGGATTTGGTTACAACACGTGGTTTGGAATCAGCTTTGACTAATAATGATAAACTGGTCATGATCAAGGTGGCCTGACTGGTTTTGCTGCAGAGGAACTACGTGGTCATCATTGTTCATGAGCACACTTGGTCAGGATATTTTTTCCTCTCAAGAAGCTGATGCTCTGAGAAGGGATCCCGAAACAACAGTTTCAATCACTGCTTGAGAACATGATTATATTTTTATAGTGACATTTATAAATGCTGGCAGCCTGGGTTGGCAAAGTAGAAGACAGTTTTACTCGGCTCCTGCTTTAACAAGGCGTCAATTAACATGTGAAAGCTTCAGAAATGACATAAAAGTCACTTTGGAGCTCACAGCCCCAGCTCATAGCTGCAGCACCTAGAGTGGCTGTGGAAGAATCGCCTACATCACAGCTTTGCTGTCACCAACATTTAACTCCGTGAATTAATGGCAATCTGCATACCTTATAACAGGCAAAATGCATCCAGCTGAGTAGAGGGAAGGTGCTCACTTATCTGTTTGCCTACAGTGCCCTAAGTCTGTAATCATGAAAATGAAATAAATTCTAAAATTCAGGAAAAAAAATTGCATATAACCACATCGAAATTTTTGCTTGAAAGATTCTGCTGGGGTATGTAAGCTATAAGGAAAAAGGAACAACACAGGATACATCTGGATAGAGGCAAGAAAATAAAGAGATGATGAGAAAGATGATAGACTCTAAAGGGATGTCTGTGGGGGGGGTCTGTGTTGGGGGGGTGTGTGTGGGTGTGTGTGTGAACCCTTTTCATGGGTCCCAAGGACTTAACTTTTGCCCCACTCATCAGCCCCAGAGAATTAAGTTTTACTACCTCGGATAGAAAAGTCAATCGAGAGATTACTCTACCAACTCCCTGGCTCCCCTTCAATTCTGGAGCTGCCGAAGGCTGGTCCTTGGATAAGGTAAAGTGGGTAAGATACAGAAAATAAATTCCAGCTCTGGAAATTGGAAATTCAAAGATCATGCTGCCAGGATCCCATTATGAGGGGCTTCCTCATAGTCAGTGTGCCAACTCTATTCTTTCTCCATTTAATCAGAAAACTACTATTTCCATCATGGTCCTGAGACGTACGACCTCATGCAATCATAATAACCTCCAAAAGACTTCCCCATCAAACAGCAACACGTGTATTGGGTGATTGAGTTTCCAATCATAAATTTATCACAAGTCCTTGTGCCAGGGTTGTCTCCAACCACTCCCCTTAAATTCTTGCTTGCTATGTTCTATAACCTTTCTTTTATACCATTTAACAATACATGGTGACATATTCATACCTGTGTCTTTTTATTTATTCGTGAAGAAAATGGGTTTATTTATTTCACAATTCCAGATATCCAAGTGCACAGCACTGGATTCTCATGAAGGTGTAATGGTGAATGTCATCTAAAAGATTGGGAGCTTTCTTAGTTGCATTTCTATTACTGTGATAAAACATTGTGACCTGGGCAATGTATAAAAGAAAGTGTTTAATTGGGCTTACAGTTTCAGAGGATTAAAAGTCCATGGTGACAGAGCAAAAGCATAGCACCAGGAACAGTTGAGTGCTCACATCTTGATCTGAAAGCAGGAAACAGGAAGAAAACACTGGGAATGGCACTAGTCTTTTGAAACCTCAAAGATGCTCCAAGTGGCATGCCTCCTCCAACAAGGCCACACCTCCTAACCCTTCCCAGACACTTCACCAATTCTGTGGGAACCATGTACATTCAAACTACCACAGGGACATTCTGTGGTAAGACAGAAACACTGAGGAGGAAGCTACAGTTCTTTTTTTTTTTTTTTTCCGAGTCAGGGTTTCTCTGTGTAGCTTTGGAGCCTATCCTGGCACTCGCTCTGTAGACCAGGTTGGCCTCGAACTCGTAGAGATCTGCCTGCCTCTGTCTCCCGATTGCTGGGATTAAAGGCGTGCGCCACCAACACCTGGCCTACAGTTCATTCTTATATAAGAACTCACTCTTTTTTTCTTTTTTTTTAATTAATCTATTTTTTAATTCCACTCCCAGTTCTCCCTCCCCCTTCTCCTCCCGCTCCCAGATTCCCCCCTCCTCCCATCTGCTCCACCAAGAGGGCAAGACCTCCTCTAGGAAGTCTAAGTCTGTCCCATCATCTAGTTAAGGCAGGACCAAGGCATCTCTCCACCCCACACACCCCTGTGTCTAGGCTGGGAAAGGTATCTCTCCATATAGAACAGCCTCAACAAGGTCAGTGTGTGCATTAGTGTTCGATCTTGGACCCACTGCCAGTGACCTCATATATTGTCCCAGTCACACCATTGTTACCTGTATTAAGGGCGTCTAGTTCAGTCTTATGCAGGTTCCCCGTTTGTCAGACCTGAGTCAGTGATTTCTCAATAGCTCGAGTCAGCTGATTCTGTGGGTTTCACCATCATGGTCTTGACTCCTTTGTTCATATTATCTCAGCTCCCTCACTTCGATTGTGCTACAGGAGCTTGGCCCATTGGTTTGTTGAGGATTTCTGCATCTGGTGTTGGCATAACTGGATTTGGACATGTAGAAGATTGCATTTAAATCCATATCTACTGCCATGCACAAAAATTAAGTGCAAATGGATCAAAGACCTCAACCACACTGAAACCACTAGAAGAGAAGTTAGGTGGTACCCTTGAACAAATTGGTACAGGAGACCACTTTCTGAACATAAAACTAGTAGCACAAACATTGAGATCAACAATTAATAAATGAGACCTCCTGAAACTGAGAAGCTTCTGCAAGGCAAAGGACACAGTCAGCAAGACAAAACACCAGCCCACAGACTGGGAAAAGATATTCACCAACCCCACATCTGACAAAGGGCTGATCTCCAAAATATATAAAGACCTCAACAAGCTTGTCTCCAAAGCACCAAACAATCCAATTAAAAGTTGGAGTGCAGAACTAAATAGAGAATTCTCAGCAGAAGAATCCAAAATGGCTGAAAAACACTTGAGAAAGTGCTCGACACCCTTAGCTGTCAGGAAAATGCAACTCAAAACCACTCTGAGATACCATCTTACTCCTGTCAGAATAGCTAAAATCAAAAACACCAATGACAATCTATGCTGGAGAGGTTGTGGAGAAAGGGGAACACTCCTCCACTGCTGGTGGGAGTGCCAACTCGTACAGCCACTTTGGAAATGTGTATGGTGATTCCTCGGTCTACCACAAGATCCAGCAATTCCACTCTTAGGCATATACCCAAAAGAAGCACATTCCTACAACAAGGACATCTGTTCAACTATGGTCATAGCAGAATTACTTGTAATAGCCAGAACCTGGAAACAACCTAGATACCCCTCAACTGAAGAATGGATAGAAAAAAATGTGTTGCATTTACTCAATGGAGTACTACTCAGCGGGGAAAAAGAACAATGGAATCTTGAAATTTACAGGCAAATGTATGGAACTAGAAGAAATCATCTGAGTGAGGTAACCCAATCACAAAAAGACAAACATAGTATGTACTCACTCATATATGAATTTTAGACATAGAGTAAAGGATTGCCAGCCTGCAGCCCAGGCTGCCAGAGAGGCTGGTAAACCAGGAAGACCCTAAGAGAGACATATATGGTCCCTGGAGAAGGGAAAAGGGACAAGATCTCCTAAGCATATTGGAGCATAGGGGGAGGGGAGAGGGAACTAGGAGAATGAGAAGGGGAGAAGAGGAGGGGTGAGGAAGATGTGATTGGACAGGGAGGTTGAGTTGGGGAAGAACAGAAGAGAGCAAGATAAGAGATAATATAATAGGGGGAGACATTATAAGTTCAAAGAGAAATCAGGCACTAGGGAAGTGTCTGGAGAGCTACAAAGATGACACCAACTAACAATCTAAGCAGCAGAGGAGAGGCTACCTTAAATGCCCTCTCCTGATAATGAGATTGATGACTAATTCATATGCCATCGTATAGCCTTCATCCAGCAGTTGGTGGAAATAAAAGCAGACACCCACAGCTAAACCTTGAACTGAACTGAAATCCAGATGCAGAGAAAGAGGAGTGATGACCAAAGGGGTCAAGACCAAGCTGGTGAAACCCACAGAAACAGCTGACCTGAACAAGCAGAAACACTTGGTTCACAGACTGATAGCTGGGAAACCAGCATGGGACTGATCCCAGACCCCCTGAATGTGGGTGTCAGTGAGGAGGCCTTGGGGCCTCTTGTAGTGGATCACTACTTATCGCTGCCATAGGAATGGACTTTAGGAGCTCATTCCACATGGAGGGATGCTCCCTGAGCCTAGACACAAGGGGCTTGGACTAGGCCCTATCCCAAAGATTAATACAGACTTTGAAGACCCCCCCATGGAAGGCATCACCCTCCCTGTGGAGCAGAAAGGTTATGGGATAGGTAGGGTGGTAGTTGGGGGTGCAGGGGAGGAGGGGAGGGAGAGGGACTTGGGATTGACATGTAAAATAATTTTCTTTCTATTAAAGAAAAAGGAAAAATATCCTCTCTTGGGTATATACCCAAAGAATGCACACTCATACAATAAGGACATATGTTCAACTATGTTCACAGCAGCATTATTTGTAATAGCCAGAACCTAGAAACAACCTAGATGCCCCTCAACTGAAGAATGGATAGGGAAAACTACACAATGGAGTACTCAGCGGACAAAAAACAATCGAATCTTGAAATTCCCAGGCAAATGGATGGAACTAGAAGAAACCATCCTCAGTGAGGTAACCCAACCACACAAAGATAAACATGGTATGTACTCACTCATTTTTGTATTTTAGACATAGAGCAAAGGATCACTAGTCTACAATCCATACTACCAGAGGAGGTAGGAAACAAGGAGGACCCCAAGAGAAGATTGCATAGTCCCTCGAAGAAGGGCATGGGGACTAAAACCTCTGACCAAAGTGGGCACCTGGGAGCAGGGAGAGGAAGGAGAGCCTTCATCCTGTTGCTGTTCATAGCAGAAACAGACACCCACAGCTGAGCAGTGAACCGTATTACTGGAATTCAGTTGTGAAGAGGGAAGAGAGATGAGCAAAAGAGCCAAGACGGGGCTGGAGAGACCTGCAGAAACAGTGGACCTGACCTACTGATAGCATGGAGACCCTTGTCATAAATCTGGGGAAACAGCATTGGATCAAACCAAGCCCTCTGAATGTGGGGCTAGGAGGCCAAGACAGTCTATGGGACTTCTAACAGTGGAGCCAGTCTTTATCCATAGAGCACAATGGACTTTGGGAGCCCATTCCCTATGGAGGGACACTATTGCAGCCCAAATACAGCAAAGAGGGCCTGGGCTGTCCCCCAAACAATATGAGAGACTTTGAAGGTCCCTGGCAGGGGGGCCTCACTATCCCTGGGGAGGAGGTGGGGTGTGGGTTGGGGCAGTTTGGAGGGGAACATGGGAGGATGGGAGGGTGAGGGAATGGGGGGAATTGATATGTAAATATGAGTAGTAATTAAAGAATTTAAATTTAAAAAAAAAGAAACTGCCAAATTTTGGCCAAGACACCCAGGTCATTGTGCAAATTTGGTACTGCCACTTTATTTGGTATTGATATCAATACATGTCCAGAGATAGGCATCCATTGAAATTTTGGCATGATTCCATTAGGGCCATAAATCTCAGAGGTCATCACTAGAAGGACATGTACCCAATGTTACCTGTGGTAGCCAAAATGAACCAAGACTACCTCAGAGGCCCTGACAAAAGGGCAAAGGGAACTTTAGTTCTATGTCATTATCCAGTAATGAACTTGGGATGGCCTGTCTAAGGATGGAGCCTGTGTCCCCCTCAGAAGAGTCAGGGCTATGGCTTCTGAAGATCCAACTCTTCCCCTAAGCTGTGGTTACCAGTCCTTGGGGCTCTGAGGGGGAACTGATGTAGACATCCCATTTAGAGATGTGTGTTCCAAGCTCTCTCTCTCTCTCTCTCTCTCTCTCTCTCTCTCTCTCTCTCTCTCTCTCTCTGGGTCTCTGTGTTTGCTCCCATCTTCTGTAGGAGGGAATCTCTCTGATAATGGCTGAATACAGCACTGATCTATGAGTATTACAGAATGTCATTAGTGGTCACTTTATTGACCTTTGACCTTTTTAAGATTGGTAGTGTTTGGTTTTTCCCTGAGTCTCTGGAATATCTAGTCTTTGGTTCTTGGTAACACAAGCAGTGTTGGATATGGGTTCCATCTTCTGGAGTGTGCCTAGGCCAAGTAAGATATTATTAGTTCGTTACTCCCACAAGTTTTGCACCACCATTGCCCTTGCATATCTTTCGAATAGAACATATTATAGCTCAAAGTTTAGTGGCTGGGTTATTGTTTACATTTCTCTTTTGATGGCCTTTCACAGTACCTTCCTGTACCAAAGACAACAGAACATAGGGGTGAAGGTTCTATGTAGGGACCAGCTCTGCCTCTTCATGTTCAGTGGGTTGTGTCCAATACTGTGTCCAATATTTGTGGGACAGGCAGAAACAGAGTAAACTTGCCCCTCTATATTAGTGTGTTTCCCATCTGAACATTCTACCAACCTCAAATGAGAATTATTTGGAGGGATTTTTCTGTCTGTGTGTCTCTGTGTATGTGTCTATCTCTGTGTGTGCGTCTCTGTGTGTGTATCTCTATGTATGTGTGTGTCTGTGTGTCTATGTGTGTGTGCCTGTGTGTCTGTATGCCTGTATGTGTGTATGTGTGTCTATCTGTGTGTGTGTGTCTGTGTGTGTTTATCTGTGTGTCTGTATGCCTATGTGCCTGTATGTGTGTCTATCTGTGTGTGTCTGTGTGTATCTGTTGTGTGTGTGTGTGTCTGTGTGTGTGTGTGTGTGTGTGTTTGGGTATCTGGTGCTTTGGATTGAAGACAGAGAATTTAGCAAGTACACTTCCACTGAGCAGTACCCCAGCTCCAAAAACATCCTATAATTTCATCTATCTAAATATTATGGACTTTTTCCTTGTCATTGTCCCTTAGACAGCACTACATTACATTACATTTCTATTGAACTTCAGTTTTTTTGTTTTCTCTTCTTTAAATAGGGTCTTTCCATGTAGTTCATAGTCCAGGAGCTTGCTGTGTAGACCTGGTATGTCTTGAATTCATAGAGATCCTCCTGCTTCTGCCTCCCAGGTGCTGGAATCAGACATACACCACCATACCCAGCCTGAACTTGATATTTTTAAACAATCTAGAAATGATTTAAAGTAAACAGGAGGCTGCTCTCAGACTATATGCAAACACAGCATCTTATACAGGAACAGCATTTGCATTTGTTATTTGTTTAAGACAGGGCCTCAGAGACATCTGACGCCAGGGATCTGTCTACTCAACACATCCATACTCCACAGCGGGACCCAACACACCCGGACACTGCCAAGGCCCTGGTAACAGTACCACCTCCATCCACAAAAAGAGGACAGACATCAGAGTATTGGATCTGTTTGCATCTACCAGAAGGGAACCTTGGTCCCATACCCACCAGGAAAGGAAGAGACTCCTGCTACACCCACCAGAAGAAAGGATGAGAAGAGGACAATGTAAAAGCACAGTCAACAACAGAAAACCCAATATAACACCACTGGAGACTAGAAACCATATACCAGCAAGACCTGAACATCACAATGCAGATGAGAATGACCTTAAAAACATCTTCATGAAAATGATAGAGGACCTCAAAGAGGACATGAGAAAATCACTAAAAGAAATGGAAGAAAAAACAAACCAAAAAATACAAGATATCAACAAATCTCTCAAGGAAACAGTTCAAGACATAAAAACTGAAATAGAGACAATAAAGAAAGCACAATCTGAGGGAATGCTGGAAATAGAAAAGCTGGGTAAACAATCAGGAACTACATATGTAAGCATAACGAACAGAATACAAGAGATGGAAGAAAGAATCTCAGGAGTTGAAGATACACTAGCGGAAATAGACTCAACGACCAAAGAAAATCTTAAGTCCAACAAATTCCTAAACAAAATATCCAGGAAATATGGGATACCATGAAAAGACCAAAACTAAGATAACAGGTATAGAAGAAGGTGAAGAAATCCAACTCAAAGGTGCAGAAAACATATTCAACAAAATCATAGAAGAAAACTTTCTGAACCTAAAGAAAGGCATGCCAATGAAAATACAAGAAACCTACAGAACACCAAATAGACTGAACCAAAAAAGGTCTCCTCACAACATAATAATCAAAACAACAAATATATAGAATAAAGAGAAAATATTAAGAGCAGCAAAGAAAAAAGGTCGAGTAACTTATAAAGGCAAACCTATCAAAATTACACCTGACTTTTTCATGGAAAATCTGAAAGCCAGAAAGTCCTGGATAGATATTCTACCTACACTAAGAAACCATGGATGCCAGCCCAGAATACTATACCCAGCAAACCTTTCAATCAATATACATAGAGAAAACAAGACATTCCATGACAAAACCAGATTCAAACAATACATATCCACAAATTCAGCCCTACAGAAAGTTCTGAAAGGAAAGCTGCAACCCAAGGAAGTTAACTACAACCAGAAAAATATAGGCAATAGATAATCCCACTTTACCAACAGCCAAAAGGAAAAAGAGATAAAATCCCACACATAATTTCACCACCATCACCAAATCAAAAGCAAACAAGAATGAACAATCAATGGTCATTAATATCCCTCAACATTAATGGTCTTAACTTGCCCATGAAAAGACACAGGTAAGCAGAATGGATAAGAAGACAGAATCATCCATCTGCTGCATACAAGAAATACACCTCAACTTCAAAGACAGACAGTACCTAAGAATTAAACTTTGGATAAAGATTTTCAAATCAAATGGACCCAAGAAACAAGCAGGGGTAGCAATCCTAGTATCCAACAAATTGGACTTTAATCTAAAATCTTCACCAAAAGAGATGAAGGAGGTCACTTCCTAGGCATCAAAGGAGAAATCCATCAGGAAGAAGTCTCAATTCTGAACATTTATGCCCCAAATACAAAGTCATCCACGTTTGTAAAAGAAACTTTACTAAAACTCAAATCACACATAAAAACTCACACACATATAGTGGGAGACTTCAACACCCCACTCTCACCACTGGACAGGAACACCAGACAGAGACTTAACAAAGAAACAAAGGAACTAATAGAAGATATGGTGCAATTGGACTTAACAGATATCTATAGAACATTCCATCCAAAACAAAACAATTTACCTTTTTCTCAGAGCCACATGGAACCTTCTCTAAAATCGACCACATACTTGGCAACATAGCTAACCTCAACAGGTACAAAAAAATTGAAATAACCCCCTGTATCTTATCAGACCACCATGATTTAAAGTTAGAATTCAACAACAACACGAATTACAGAAAAACTACAAACTCGTGGAAATTAAGTAACACCCAATTGCACAATTCCTGGGTTGAGGAAGGAATAAAAAAGAAATTAAGAATTTCCTAGAATTTAATGAGAATGCAGACACAACATACCCAAACCTATGGGACACTTTGAAAGCAGTGCTAAGAGGAAAGTTCATAGAGCTAAGTGCCCACTTGAAACAAGAGAATAATCACACTAGAGAATTAACAGCACAACTGAAAGCTTTAGAACACAAAGAAGCCAATACACCCCAGAGGAGCAGATGCCAGGAAATAATCAAATTGAGGGCTGAAATCAATAAAATGGAAACTAGGAGAACAATACAAAGAATCAATATAATGAAGAGTTGGTTCTTCGAGAAAATCAACAGTATAGACAAACCTTTATCCAAACTTACCAAACAGCAGAGAGTGAACATGCAAATTAATAAAATCAGGAATGAAAAGGGGGACATAACAACAGACACAGAGGAAATCCAGCAGAATGAACATGCAAATTAATAAAATCAGGAATGAAAAGGGGGACATACAACAGACACAGAGGAAATCCAGAGAATCATCAGGTCATACTTCGAAAACATGTATTCCTAAAAATTCAAAAATCTAAAGGAAATGGACAATTTTCTGGACACATTTCACTTTCCAAAATTAAATCAAGAACAGATAAGCAACTTAAAGAGATCTATAAACTCTAATGAAATTGAAGCAGTCAGCAAAAGTCTCCCAACCAAAATAAGCTCAGGGCCAAATGGCTTCAGTGCAGAACTCTACCAGAAATTCAAGGAACAGCTAATACCAATTCTCCTCAAAGTATTCCACACAAAAGAAGCAGAAGGGTCATTGCCAAACTCTTTTTATGAGGCTTCAATAACCTTGATACCCAAGCCACACAAAGACACAACTAAGAAAGAGAACTACAGACCAATATCCCTCATGAAAATTGATGCAAAAATTCTCAATAAAATACTGGCAAATCGAATACAAGAACACATCGGACAAGTCATCCACCATGGCTTCATCCCAGGGATGCAAGGATGGTTCAACATACGAAAATCCATCAATGTAATACACCATATAAACAGACTGAGGAAAAAAACATGATCATCTCACTAGATGTTGAAAAAGCCTTTGACAAAATCCAACACCTCTTCATGATAAAGGTCTTGGAGAAATCAGGGATAACAGGAACACAGCAAGCCGACAGCCAACATCAAATTAAATGGAGAGAAACTCAATGCAATTCCTCTAAAATCAGGAACAAGGCAAGGCTGTCCACTCTCTCCATACCTCTTCAATATTGTCCTTCAAGTTCTAGTTAGAGCAATAAGACAACAAAAGGAGATCAAGGGAATGAATACAAATCAGAAAGGAAGAAGTCAAACTCTCACTATTTGCAGATGATATGATAGTCTACATAAGTGACCCAAAAAACTCTACCAGGGAACTCCAACAGCTGATAAACACATTCAGCAAAGTGGCAGGATACAAGATTAACTCAAAAAAATCTGTAGCCCTACTATGATGGATGACACATTGGTGGAGAAAGAAATCAGAGAAATATCACCCTTTACAATTGCCACAAACAACATAAAATACCTTGGGGTAACACTAACCAAAAAAGTGAAAGACAGGTTTCTTCTACTTCCATCCATTATCCTGCAAAGTTCAAGATTCCATTGTTTTTTCTGCTGAGTAGTACTCCGTTGTGTAAATGTACCATATTTTCTCTATCCATTCTTAGGTTAAGGGGCATCTCGGCTGCTTCCAGTTTCTGGCTATTACAAATAGTGCTGCTATGAATGTTGTTGAACAGATGTCCTTGTTGTATGAATGTGCTTCTTTTGGGTATATGCCTAGGAGTGGAATTGCTGGATCTTGTGGTAGACTAATTCTCATTTTCTTGAGGAGTTGCCATACTGATTTCCAAAGTGGCTGTACAAGTTGGCACTCCCACCAGCAGTGGAGAAGTGTTGCCTTTCTCCACATCCTCTCCATTCTGAGCGAGGTAACCCAATCGCAAAAAGACAAACATGATATGTACTCAATCATATGTGGATTTTTGATGTAGAGTAAAGAATTACCAGCCTACAATCCACACTGCCAAATAAGCTAATAAACAAGGAGGACCCTAAGAGAGACATACATGGTCCCCTGGAGAAGGGGAAAGAGTCAAGATATGCTGAGCAAAGTGGGAGCACGGGAAGAGGGGGGAGGGAGCTAGGAGAATGAGAAGGGGAGAAGAGGACGAATACAGAGGACATGAGGGAGCAGAAAGGTTGAGTCAGGGGAAGAATAGATGATAACAAGAATGGAGACACCATAATAGAGGGAGACATTTTTGGTTTAGAGAGAAATCAGGCACTAGGGAAATGTCTGGAGATCTACAAAGATGACACCAGCTAACAATCTAAGCAACAGAGGAGCAGCAACCTTAAATGCCCTCCCCTGATAATGAGATTGATGACTAACTTATATGCCATCCTTAGCCTTCATCCAGCAGCTGGTGGAAGTAGAAGCAGACACCCCCAACTAATCACCGAACTGAACTGGAATCCAGATGCAGAGAAGGACGAGTGAAGATCAAAGAGGTCCAGACCAGGCTGGTGAAACCCACAGAAACAGCTGACCTGAACATCAGGGAACTCTTGCTCCCCAGACTGAATACCAGCATGGGACTGATCCAGACCCCAGGAACATGGGTTTCTGTGAGGAAACCTCGGAAATCTACAGAACCTCCTGTAGAAGTTCAGTACTTATCCCTAGAATAGGTGTGGATTTTGTGAGCCCATTCCATGTAGAGGAATACTCCCTGAGCCAAGACACATGGGGGTGGGCCTAGGCCCTATCCCATAGGATACGATGGACTCTGATGACACCCTATGGAAGGCCTCACCATCCAGGGGGAGCAGAAAGGATATGTGATAGGTAGGGTTTTAGTTGTGGGGTGGTACAGGAGGACAGGAGTGAGAAGGGAACTTGTATTGTCATGTAAAACAATCTTGTTTCTAATCCAATAAAAGAATCTGAAAAAAAAAAAAAGACAGGGCCTCAAAGTCTTGATCTACCTGCATCCACTTCCTATCTCCCAAGTGCTGCCACCAGCCAGCTTATCTAATTTTAGACTTCCTGACTTTATAAATAAATTTACAATATGGGCTTTTCAAAGTTGTTACACTTGTTTGTTTATTGATTTTATGTGTGTATGAGGCTGGGTAATACATGCCATAGCACATGTGTGGAGGTCAAAGGACTTGTATGAGTTAGTTTTCTCCTTCCATGGTCCCTTATATGGGTCCCAAGGATTGAACTCCAGCCATCAGGCTTAGCAGCAGGTGCCTTTATCAGCTGAGCCATCTCACCAGGCCTATATTACAGCATGTTTTATATACATATCCAAACCAGAGGCTCAGGAAGCATAAGTAATTGATTTGCAAACACACAAGAAAGGTTCCTACTGGGCTGGAGAGATGGCTCAGAGGTTAAGAGCACTGGCTGTTCTTCCAGAGGTCCTGAGTTCAATTCCCAGCAACCACATGGTGGCTCACAACCATCTATAATGAGATCTGGTGCCCTCTTCTGGCCTGCAGGCATCTAAGCAGGCAGAACACTGTCTACATAATAAATATATCTTTTTTTAATAAATAAATCTTTAAAAAAGAAAGAAAGAACGGTTCCTACCATACACTAGCCATATTACATATTACATATTACTGGCGATTCTCTGCATTGCTCTTCATGTATCTTGTTCCACAGCTATTAAAACTCCCCAGAGCTATTTCAGATAGCCTACGCAGAAAACAGAAGTATTGGTGAGACAATTTATCATCTATGAAGCATATTTTCAAGTTTGATGCTATAATTAAAAGCCTTATAACTGGTCCTGTTGACTGTGGTTTTTATCGTTGTTCTCTGTGTCAAAACTATACATACATTCTAGAAATAAAGTCTGAAAAGTCAAAAAACAAGCAATATTCTGATAGGTGGGAAGCATATATATGTTCCTATATATGATATTCATTCATGTGTGTGCGAGAGTTACAGAGGGCAGGAGGAGATAGAGGAGAGATTGATTTTCTTAAAACAGCAGAGTCTGTGCCCATTCCGGGGGTGGGGACCTGAGCAGATTCAGATCACTGCTTTTATTCATGGGGCAGCTCAGTGACCCGTGACCAGGCCTCTGTGGGCTCACTGCTTATACAACACTGCCATCTGCTGGCTCAGCTTCCGCACCCTGACTAGAGCAGGTGATAAGGAACACTGTGAGATCATTTTCTCATCACTGTTTCTCTGTGACACAGCTATTTATGCATACTGGAAATAGTCAGAAAAGCGCCCAAACAAGTTCAGATAGGTAGGAAGCATACATATGTATCTGTATACCTGCATAGATACTCCAGTGTGTGTGTGTGTGTGTGTGTGTGTGTGTGTGTGTGTGTGTGTGTGTGTGTGTAGGAGGTGGGGAGAGGGGGAGAGAGAGAAAGGAAAGGAGGAAATGAAAGAAAGGGAGAGAAAGAGAGGATATTTTCTAAAAAAACACAGAGTCTTAACCCATTCCGGTGGGGTGGGGACCTGAGCAGATTCAGATCACTGCTTTCGTTCAGGGGCCAAGCTCAGTGACCCGTGACCGGGTCTCTGTGTGCTCAGTGCTTATACAACACTGCCATCTGCTGGCACAGCTTCTGCACTGCCTTGAGCAGGTAGCAAGGAGAGATCATTTCATTTCCTTTCATTTTTGATATCTAAACAACATTTCTGCCATATGTAGACTTAAATAAATTGTATAACTATTCCAACTTTACTAATTAACATTTCCCCTCCTTTTACCGTTATCAAATGGCTTGTTGTCGTTCTTCTGTTCTACCTAGATAGGGAAGGAAAACCGGGTTCTGTTCATATATGTTATGTCACACGCAGAGGACAGGAAAAGGTTTCAGGTGTCAGTAAATGGCCAAAGATAACCCAAGATAACGGCTCTGAGTCTGCATCATTTCCACCTGTCTGCAATCACCGAAGTTCTGATCAGTGATTAGTGTTCAGTGTAAGGTGCAGTTTCTTCCGGTGGGGCGGGCGCAAGGGGAGCCTGGGACTTTGATATGCAAGGATAAAACAGAAGACTGCCTCTGTGTGAGCTGAGGAAGGAGAGTCAGGGGACAAAATGGACTTCATCACAAAGACAGAAATAGAGGAAGAATTTCAGAAGTTCATTAAGAAAGTGAAAGATACTTGAAAAAGAAGGGGGGTAGGTAAGTGTGACACAGAAATCAGCTAGATACTGCCTCCAACTTAGACTTCCCTAGAAGGGGAAGGGAAGCAAAATTCCTGAAAGGCGAGCTAACCTCAGCAGAGCAGTCCTACTCTAAGACAAGAAAGCATACAGCTCACACATCCTGAAATCCAGGTACGGTTTTAGTGAGATTCCTCCAGCATCGGGATCAGTCATGGATAGAACACCCCACTCAGAAGAGTGAAACACAGACTCTAAAGCTCAGTGTGGCCAGCAGAGGTCCCTAGTCAGCAACAAGGAAAGCCATCTCTAATGATCAGACACTTAAACAATGCAGACTCAGCAAAAACATAACCGGGAGACTGAGCCCGCAAGTTCTGACGTTCTCTGTCCCTCAGTATGCTTTTTAGAGGAAGCTGCTCCGACACACCCCCACTTTCTTCCCCCCTATTGTTTATTCCATGAGCTTCTTCCCCCCACGCCACTCCTCAGAATATTTACTGTATTGTATTTGTTTTTATATTTTTGTTAACCCTCTTCATACAATCATCTAATTTTGTTCATGCATTTTTACAGTTTATGGTAGTTATTTTTCTTAGTTTCTTTTTCCTTCTTTCTTTATTGTTTACCCCTGATTCTTACACACACACACACACACACACACACACACACACACACACACACACAGCACACACAGAGTGATATTTTGATACTTTCAATTGTTTTATAATTTTCTTAAGCTGTTTTTTTTCTTCTTTTCTGGTTTTAAACTTTTTCATTGTTGGCAAATCTTTTTTTTCCTGTCTCTCCTTTTTCCCAAGTCTAGAAAAAGAAGCAGACATTGAAATGCAAAAGGAATTCAGAACTCTAAACAGACTTCACAAGAGATAAATCTCTTCACACCATATTATGACCAGGAAATAGGCCGGGCATAGTATCACATGCCTTTAATCACAGCACTTGGGAAATAGAGGCAGAAGGATGTCTCTGAGTTTGAGGCCAACCAGTGTACAAACCAAGTTCCAGGACTGCCAGAGCTACACAGAGAAACACTAAACAATATTAATAGTATAATAGTAAGCAATAAGCAAAGAACGAATACTGTAAACTGTAGGGGGAGATACCAACTCATCTACATGACACAAATGCTAGAATACATCAAATCTCTCATCGGCAACTCCAAAAGCCAGGAAATCATGAAATGATGTACTTCAAGCCCTGAAAGCAAATAGCAGCCAACCAAGATTGATATATCTACCAATGCTACTCTTTTTAAGTTGATAACTAGAGCATGAGAGTAGCAAAATCTGAGCTCATAACCACCAAGTCAACATAACAGGAGGTGGTTTTAAAAATACTACACGGAGAAGGAAGAATGATGCTCTACATCACAAAAGCACAGAAAAGGATGGATTTCACAAGAGGAATCTATGTTCCTGGATTGGCAGAAATAATGTGGTGAAATATTACACTAACAAAATGCTATCCTCACCAAAAGTCCAATGACATTCTTTACAGTACTGGAAAAGTACTAAACCTATATGGAAACGCAAAAGACCTTGAGTAGACAAGCCAGTCAGTCCTAAGCAGGAAGAATCCTGCCAGAGCCATCACATCACCTGACTCAGACTACACCACAGAGCCATAGTTACTAAGACAGCAAGGTAAACTTCCACAAAAACAGAATATAGAACAATGAACTGTAACAGGGCCCAGAAATAAACTTGTGGACATACCATTTTTTTGACAAATGTGTCAAAAACATAAATGTGCCCTAGAAAAAATTAACTTTCATATTCGAAATCCACAAGAACTACATTGGATCCATACCTGTCATCCTGGACAAAAAGTAATTCAAAGTTGTATCAAAGGCTTTGATTTAAAACCTGCAACTGCATAGAAAAAAAACTGTAAAGTGTAAATATAGGCAAAACTTTCCAAATAGAACTCCATAACACAGGAAATATCATCAAGAATTGACAGGTGAGATTACATAAAACTAAAAAGCTTCTGCACAGTAAAAGAAATGATCAGCATAATGATAGCCAATCTACAGAATGAAAGAAAATCTTTGCCAACTATACTTTAATAAGGGATTAACACCTAGAATATATAAAGAACTGCAAAAAACAAACAACAAAAGTACAAAACTTCCAATGGATAAATGAGATAATGAACTGAATAAAAAATATACATGGTCAAAAAAATTAATTTATCATCAAGGAAATGCAAATCAAAACTAAAATAATAGATATCTCACTCTACTTTCTATTATCATTAAGAAAACAACAAATGCTGATGAGTATGTAGAAAAAGAGGCCTTATTCACTGGTGGTGGGAATGTAAGTTGCTGTGGCCCCCATGGAAGTAAATATAAGCTTTCTCAAAAACTTAAACCTAGAACTACCATATAAACCATTTATATCACTCCTGGGCATATAGCCAAAGGATCTTTATCCTATTAGAGATACTTATACATTCATGTTTATTGATGCTCTATACACAAAAAACTAAGAAATAATATCAACCTGATGTCCATCAACTGATGAATAAATTATGAAAATATTATTTATAAACACAATGGATTTTATTCATATAAAACAGGAAAACAAATAGAACTGGAAAAAATTCTCCTTCATGTGCAGATCCCAGCTTCTAATTTGTGTGTGTGTGTGTGTGTGTGTGTGTGTGTGTGTGTGTGTGTGTGTGTGTGTGTGTGTATTTACATGGGACTTTAGGTGGAGGTCAGGAACCTAGAGGTCACAACTCACATGGAGTAAATAAATGTGCTTTAAAAGATGTGAGGGGTGAGGAAGGTGCTGTTCAGTGTAAAAGTGGAGAGTGGAATAGTGACAGTGGTGGTACAAGCAGAGATGGAGGGCAGGGGCTGAGAGAGAGAAGTGTGACAGAGGATCAATCAAAACAAAGTATCATGAAAAAATATGGGGAAACTGAACATCCAAATGTAAAGTCATGAAGCTAGATCCTTTTGTGCCTTGTACCAAAAAAGTCTATTCAAAGAAAATCAAAAACCTCAATGTATGACCTGAGACACTAAAATTGTTAGGTAAAAACACTTCACGATTGGAAAAGACTCAAATAGCTCAGGAAATGAAGCCAAGAATTAGCAAATGTGATTGTGTGAAATTTAAAAAGTTTCTGCATATCAAAGGAATGGGGCTACACATACCCTCACCTCTGAACACAATCATGGCTAGCCAGTGTTTACTCAAGTGTACTCTCAATGTATCATAGTGTGAAAAGCTAACGGGTTGCTCAGTCCTAAACAGATAGGGTGCATTTGCAGTAAGGTAAAACTGTCCTTTAGTAAAGTTTTAGGAGGAATCCTCTATTTACCATCATATGCTCATGCATAACAGGGCAAGTATATGATTAAAACCAGATTATTGGGGGGGGGATATGTGTAGCAGAGAAATGTTGATATTACTCAATCTATCAATCAAAACAGAGAACCAACCCCACCATGTCTCTTAGTAACAAGGCCATAGAAAGAGTTCTGAGGCTGCTGAGTGCGTTGTTTTGAGAAGGGGCTGTGTGTATAGTACATGCAACTGAAGGAACTGTGCTGCAGGTGCATTATTACAAGCAGGCAGTGTGCATGACCCCAAAACAAATGGGGTTCCAAGCTTTAAAAATTCCCCTGAGCTCACAGACCTCAGTTCTGTAGTCCTTGCTTAAGTCCATGTGACCCTTGATATCATTTAGCTCAGCATTCATCAGTATGACCTGCCTATTGGAGGAACAGAAGTTTGAAATCAGCCTCTATTCCTGTGTTGGGGTTAATATATGATGATATGTTTAGTAAAGTTTTATATAAATTTAGGCCCACCTGCGTTGGTGCATTTTTTTCAGAATAGCAATGTCCTCTTAGTGGATTTCTCCTTTCTTCTTGGTCTCTTTTGGCTAGTGTTGGTGTGAAGGCTATTTTGTCAGGTATGAGAATGATAATAGCTGCTTATTCCCTAGTTCCACTTGGTTGGAATATGTTTTTCCATCCTTTCAGTGAAGGCAGTGTCTACCCTTGATGGTTATGTGTGTTTCTTTGAGGCATCAAACAGATGGATCCTGAGCTTTTAATTCAACCTGCTAATCTGTATCTTTTGTTTGGGAAGTTGAGGCATTACTACTCATAGTTATCATTGAGAAACATATATTGATTTCTATTATGTTGATTTTATAGTGTTTTCCTGAACTTTGTTCATTTAACTATCATTCTGACATCCCTTGTTTTTCCCTGTAACCTCTGAATGTACTTATCATTCTTTTAAATCTAAATAATTTATTCTACTATCCTCTGTAGAATTGGTTCTTTTCTTTTTCCAACAATTGCAATATATTTTGCTGAGTATAGTAGTCTGGACTAGCAGCTGTGGTCATTCTTGAAATTCATCATCACATGCCCTCCAGGGTTTTAAGATTTCTGTTGAGGAATCTATTGGTTTTTTTTTTAAATGGGACTTTTTTGTATGACTTATGCTTCTCTCTTGCAGCTTTCAGTGAACTTTCTCTATCCTGCATTTATGGTCTTCTCATATGGTATCCAGCTAGCACCTTCTTATTAACTCATGTTTGTCCTTGGAATATTCCTAGACCCCTTGTCTTCAAGCTCAGATTCTGTCCTCTCCTTGATACACTCCATGAAGCTTTTTAATTGACTTATTGTGGTTTTTATTTTTAGTATCTCTGTTTGTTTGATGTGTCTATCTCTTATGAATTCTTTCATACCTTGCACCAACTTCCTAATTTTATTCAACTACTTATCTTTCTTAGCTTATATTCTTCTTTGATTTTTTAGCATGCTTATAATCATTCTTTTGAGTTTTGCCTGGGTTACATCTACTTCATCCTCATTAGAGGCCATGATTGTAGGATTAGGAGTTTGGAGATGAGTTATGTTGTTTGGTTCTTCATGCTTTTTTATTACTGCTTTGGAGATTGCACATCCAAGGTCATTTCATTACTTAAATTTGTTAACAGTTTATTCATTTTGTTGAAGTATTTACAATGGGATGGGTTGTGGCCGAGTTGAGTTGTGTAGTTCAGATGTGTAGTCTCAGGGTTAAGAATTCATGATGTCTTCTGTGACTTCTACAATACTTCAAGGGTAGGATAGTAACTGCAGAAGCAACCACAGCTTCTGAATGTGCCCAGTAGCAAGCAAATACTACACTAGCCAATTAACAGTAACCCCTTTAACTTCAATAAATACTGGATAATGACTGAAAAGGGATAGTAAGGTGTATATTATGGTTTTAGTTGTTAAGATCAAGAGTGAGAAAAAATTTTTAAAGATCAAGAGTGAGAAGGATGGAATATGGCAGAGGATAAGAATTAATACTAGATCAACCTTGAAAAATTCAAGATGGGAAAAGTAGCTAAGAGGGGAAAGTTGGGATACTGTTAGGGTTCCACAGCTTCTGGGAGTTATTAGGTTATTAGGGCTATTAGGTTATGTTTAACACATGCATGAGAGGAGAAAGGAAAATGGAAGGAGAGGGAAAGGTAGGGGAAGAATAACAGAGAATGACAATAATAGACTGAGTGGCAAAGCATACAGAACAATCCTAAAACCTAACTGAACAATACACAAATTAATCTAGACCACTATTGGATATGAATGCAAGAGTGAAGATTAGAAAATGAAAAATAAAAACTACAGAAAATGACTCAAAATTAACAATAACAAAAATGTGAAGTATAATTTTGAAAATGCACTCAATTTTTAAAGATCACATCAGTCTGTATTTCTTCCATGGAATTTGAATTCTTTCTTTCCTCGTGATATTTCATGTATCAAACTGTATTGATGAGGGAGATGTAATTCCAGTTCAAACCTGTAGAACCCAGGTACGTATTGCCATAGTGGGCTTAGTTAGACCAGTTACCTTCTGTAATGAGTTTCTGGAACAACCACATCAAGGTAGGTGGCTTAACGCTCCCTTCCTTCCTTGGGAGGTTCTCCAGTTTGTCTTGGTGCTGTGAGGCAGATGGGTAAGTGAAGCCTTTGGCTTTAGTAGCAGCCTTGGGTATTCTAGGACTGTGTGTGTGTGTGTGTGTGTGTGTGTGTGTGTGTGTGTGTGTTACTGACATTGTCCAGTGGTTCCCATAGACCTCAGCCAATCTCTATACTCTCCTTCAATTTCTTCAGTTGCCGGCTTTCACTGCAGACCATGTATCCAACCCTTTGCTGCCCAGTTGATTGTTCCACAGAAGCATACATGTGAACAGAAGTGCTTCCCTGGCAGTTTCCACTACCCTCACTGGAGCAGCTTAGTGCAGTTAGGCTCCCGTCCCTAGTCACTCTGCCTGCTTTCCCCCTGGAAATATTACTCAGCTTAATGAGTTTATTACAGATCCTGTGTCTTACACTAGGAAGTGTATTTAACTCCCTCTGCTTAGCACAAATAACCTTACAAGTCCATGGACAAGACACAGCATCTCCAAACTATCTTGCTCACCACCTTCCTCCTCAATCATTGACACAAAGGAGGCCACCCAAATATAACACACATACATGCTGAATCACATCACCTTGGGAGTGAAACTCAAATGACAAAGACACATGGGGGAAGGCAGAGAGCTCAGAGTTCAGCTTGTCATACCTATAAAATGAACTGGAACCCACAGCAGCCAATATGTAAATTTCAGTGGCTTAGCCCCTCTGAGGTTAGTAAACTCTGACCCAGTTGCTGTTTTCTCTTTCATGTGAAGCAAAATGGCTGTAGCCTAATATCCTTCTGAAAACAAGAGACGCATCTACATTTTCCAGACTGGGACCAGAGTTTTGGGTCATGTTGATGGCGTTCACACATGCACATGGCAAGAAAGGACTTAATTTGTGCCCACGTGCCTTTCTCCAGGGACAAGCAGAGACAGGAACCTCACTCTCAAGTGACCTCCTTTGTCTCCCTCCTTCCTGGCCAAGGAGACCAGCCTGCCTTTTATGATGTGAGTTTACTATCCAAAGACAAGCCCAACTGGAGCAAAAAGAATTGCCTATCTAGGACTCTATCATGACTGACAAACTAAAAAGGAATATTGAACAGGAGGCTTCAAGATGGATATTCCGGTGCCAGGTAGGGAAGCCAACACCCCTCAAGCATTGCAGAGAACAAAATTGTTTGTTTCTGACATGTTGTGTGATCTTCTGTGTTACTAATATGAAAAGAACCTTCCTTAAAAGACTGTTTAATGGTGGCAAAATTATTTAATAATGGCAAAACACATGTTTCTGAAATTGATATATCTAAGGAATATCACTGACATAACTTGTGTTTAGGATAGTTTATAGATGTGTTTGGGGGCTTGCTGGCTCCCCTTCCCCTCTTCCTCTCCATCTCCCTTTCTCTTCACAAACAGGTTAAAAATGATTGTGAGAATTTATTTGGCTTTCCTGGGGGTGAAATGAGAAGCAACATTGAGGATGAGTTTATTGGAATGCTTATCTCCAAATTCTATTCCCATCACTCTGCTGCATTAAGTCCAGGAACCACCCAGCTTGTCTTACAGATATTTAGCCTTTCCTCTATAGATCAACTAATTCCCAGCATGGACGCTGTAGAAGCATAGATCCCAGCAAAGCCTCATAAATGCACCTGAGACATCCTTTGCCTACAAATAATGAGTCCCATACTAAACATCTCAACAATATCTCAGCAATGTATGTTTACTAGAATAGAGAGCCCAGCCCCATCAGCTACCACTGTGTGGCCAAACACAGCTTCATAATGATTATCTGCTGCTGCAGGCATCAGTTGTTCAAACTAAATCGTGTTTACTCAGAGCTATGTCTGTGGTAGTGCCAGCTCATCTAATCCGCTCCCATGTTACAGTCCCCATTTCTGTATTTGGGAAAAAAAAACTCCTACACAGAACCAGAGAAGCTCTTACCATTTTGAACTCTGTTTAAAGATATTTTTTAATTAATAGAGAAAAAGAAAAAGAGCGATCTAAGAATTTAATTTTTTTCCTCAGTGGCATAATCTCTGTTTCTGACAACTGTAAACTGAATGTAAGAAATGAACTATTATCAAATGAGTGAATGTAGCAGTCAAAGAATATGCAATATAAAGCATATATACAATAGACAGGAGAATATAGTGTGTCATTAGTTCTCCTAAGCAGACCCAGGTGGTGTAACCTTCCAGAAGAAGCCTGTACTCCAGGATCCATTTTTAAAGGTTCATGGTGTCAGGCCATACATAGCATTCACTGCCCCACATTTTCATGAAAATATCTGGAAACCTAGTTTTCCTCTCAGTCGACTGATTTGTGTTCATTTGTGCTCTACAAAAATTAGTTTAACCGAACTCCTATTGATGGATATTTGGTGTTTGTATTTTTTTAACCTTTTAAACAACAATACAATCTATATAGACATCTGGGCACACTTAGCCACTCATTCCGCCCCCCAGGATGGCTTAAGGGGTTTTCCTTCCTCCCACTCCGATACTCTCTCACATGTATGCTGCTTCTATCAGGGGAATGTGCTAAACACATGAGCAGTAGATTCAGGTCCAAGCTCTACCCTTTAATGCTATAAGACAGTCAATATTAATTTCTACTTCATAGGGTCTTATGGATAGCTAAATATAGTGAGCCATATACAACGCCTGGTGCTTTAGAAGTTCTCAGAAAATGTCAATGTATACTTGATATCGCTTCTATAACTAAGGAGAAAATCACTCTCCATTCTCTTTAGGATGCATATTGGTTGAGTTCATCAGCTATTTTACACACTTAATTTTTATTTTCTCTATACCTCCAACTTGATTCTTCTCTTTCTCCATCTTCTGGTGAAACACAATATAGAATCTGTCATTCCAGATTAGCAAAACTCCCAGTAACAAAAATAAATTGGGCTGTCTAATCTGGTTACATGTGCAATTTCTCTAGAAAAGTTGGTTGTTGTAGTGATCAGTACTAACCTTTCATCCATATTGCAGACTACTCGCACTGATTATATTATTGACTTTTTAATTGCTTTTTCATTTATAATGCAAGTATCTGATGAGTGCTTGTCAGTTACATATAGTAGACAATACTTCTCAAATATCTGGTTAACTAGACAACAAACAGCTTACCATCTACTAGGGAAGAGAGAATCCAACAGCAGTTAAGAGTAAATGGGTTCTATAGCCCTAACAACCTGTCTGCAAAGCCAACTCACTAATGGAAAGATGCTCTTGAGCTGAATCTTGAATGACAGCTGTTTCTGAGCTATCCTAGGAAAAGCAGAGTGTTCAGAAGCAAAGAAGATGCTTTGCAAATGCTGGAGGCCATAGTAGAACTGTAAGGAATTTACCATGGTAGGAAGGGGATGGGAATGGATGATTACAAGAGAAACAAGGCTGTAGTAAATAAATCAGTACTCAAAGCAAGTTCTTCAGTGTCTTTAATTGGTTGCAGTGGAGACAATAACTCCAAAGGCAGTATAAACTTGGTTGATCTCAGTGACACCTGAGTTCTACCTGACCCATTGCCTTATATGTTGCCCAAACTCAATTTCAAAGTGCATTGCAAAGATATGAGCCTTGGTTTTGTGTGTGTTTATGTGTGTGTGTGGTGTACCTTCTATGAAAAGCGTTAAAGCAAAGAAATTCAAATAGAAAGTCAGTCTTAATTATTATTAACTGAGAGGCGGCACTGAGTTCTGACTTAATATCAAAGTTTATAATTTGCAGAAGTTCCCATACCCACTCACCCCAGTAAATGTCATAAACAAATGGCTACTCTTTATTTTATTTGGTTTTTTTAAATTACTTTATCTATGTGTGAGTGAGTGCCGTGTGCTTGTGGGTACAGAGGTCAACAGCTAGTATAAGATTCCTTGGAGCTGGAGTTACAGGCAGTTGTGAGCTGCTTCACATGGGTGCTGGGAACTAAGGTCCTATGGAAGAAGAGCAAGTGCTGTTAACTGTTAACCATCTCTCCAGCCCCTCCTTTATTTTAAATGATTAAATGATAATCAGTCTTATATGGTAAGCTGCTAAAGAAAGAGATATAGTGCATAGTATCATATATATATATTGAAATAAATTATCTTCTACAAATTCAAGCCTCGCCCATGAAAATAAATATTTCTCTGTCAGAGAAGCCCAAGAGCTTCCACGCATGCTTGGAAAAGGGGTTAAGCTTTAGCAGCTGCCCTACTGCTCTGTTCCTCTTCGGTGAGGAGGGTTTTTGTTCAGGCAGACAATGGAGTACTACCACTGTGGTGGACGTTCGGAGCTGGCACCAAGCTGGAAATCAAACGTAAGTAGACTCCAAACTCTCTTTTCTCCATTGTCTGTGTCTCATAGCCTCTTTGTCTAAAAGTGATGTGCAAAATCTAACTCTCAAACCAGATCCTAGCATTCTCCAGGGTAAAGACAAGTAATAACTCTGTAAGCAATGCTGGGAATAGATTGTACATGGTCTCTGGGTGCAAATGGGATAATTAAGAAAACTGATAGTTCTAGACAAGGCCTTGCTCAGTAGTCAGAAAGCAATACTCAGTTTTTGTATGGGGAAGAAGGGAAGGGAAACCAGTGTGTATACACGTTCGGAGCTGGGACCAAGCTGGAAATCAAACGTAAGTGTTCTTCTCAACTTATTCTTCACTGTGTCTAATCAGGTTACTTTGTTCTTTTTTTGTGTGTTTTCCTAAATGAGATTTTAGGGATGTGATAAACTTCATTCTCAGACTAGGTGCTAAGGAGGGAAAATTGTTCCACAGCAGGCTGGCTAGTGGCTAATTTTTAGGCTTTCTAAACCAACATAACTAAATTGGGGAAAGAGGGATAGTTGCCCATCAAGGGAGGTTTTTGTAGAGGGAGAAGTTAAAGTAGATTACTGTGAAACACGTTCGGTCAAGGGACCAGACTGGAAATAAAACGTAAGTACATTTTTACTCAACTGTCTGTGAAGTTTGGGTCCCACTGTGTCTTTTGTGTGAGTCTGTGATGTTTTGGGTTAAATGAACTGTTCCTGGTGACCCAAAAGTTAAATAGAAGAGCACCAGAAAATAGCCAGTATAGAATCTGGACAGACAGACTGACCTTCATGTCAGAATGGCAAGTAAAGTAGGATTTGTGAGAGGAATGGGAAAGAAATAGTTTTTCTCTGAGTTTGGCAAATGTGATTGGGCTGACTTCAGAGGCAGATTTTGGCAGAGGGGGTCATTGACATGAGTCACTGTGGTTCACTTTCGGCGGAGGGACCAAATTGGAAATCAAACGTAAGTAGATTTTGGCTCAGTTATTTGTGACATTTTGGTTCTGTTGTATCATTTATGTTAGTTTGTGATATTTTGGCTAAATGAATCATTCCTGGTGACCCATATACATCAATAGAAGAGTCCCAGAAAATAGCCAGAGTGACAGATGAGCAAAGAAACTCAAGTTAGGCTTGTGAGAACAGGTTTGTGAGGGAATGGAGAAGAAAGAGCTGGGCTTTTCATCTGAATTTAGCCAGTCTAGTTGGGTTGGCTTCAGAGGCAGGTTTTTGTTGAGGGGGACTTGTCAGAGTCCTCACTGTGGCTCACGTTCGGTGCTGGCACCAAGCTGGAGATAAAACGTAAGTGCATTTTTCTTATCTTTCTTTTATGTGTACAATTTTCATGTTAGGAGTTAAAGTCAGTTCCAAAAATTGGCTGATTTGCAGAAAAATCTGCTGATCTGGAGAAAGTAGAACGGGCTTATCAGATGATGTGGCATACAATGTCAGATTTTCTGTTTCTCAAGATGTTGAGATTAGGGACAAAAAAAAAGGAGGCTTTAGTTGAGGAGAAAGTAGTTAATACTGTGCTCACCATCAAGAGATTAGACTGAGGATGAAATATAAGTAATTATTGTCTATTGTCTTCTGATATCTGGATCTAACTGCTCAAGTGTTGACTTCTAGAAGTTTAAGTAGGAGATTTGAGGAGAGGAGGAATGAGGGCACTTCAGGGTGGGCAAGATCTAAAGTTGGATTGGGCTGTAAAATTTGATATGGAAGCAAAGCTTTTCATTGAGATCAGCTAAATGACTCCAAAGGTGGGAACTGCAGGTAAAAAGAGGGGCTTGGAGCGCTAAGAACAGACATATTGTATTGAATTTCCTCAAATACTGTGTTGAGTTTTACATTAAACATGGTATAGCGCAGTTGAGTGAGGGGGCCTTAGGCTGCTTTCCCTCTTTTGTCTCACAATTTTTTTTATAACTACAAAAATCAGCATCATGCCCTGAAATAAAAAAATCAGTAAAATGTTTAAAATTATGACTGCTTGGGATGTAGAAAAGGTGGCCTATTGAATAGTCCAAAGAGATGTGATTCTTAGAGTCTAAAATCTGTCACAAAATGTCAGAATGAGAGGCTATAGGAACAAGTTCTTGGCAGACAGCTCGTTTTTTGTCTCATGTCTGCATGAATGTGAATTATAATAGTAGAAATAGTATTATATTTTTAATGGCCACGATTTTGTAAGATATATGGCCCTTTGTTTTCCCCCAGTTATTTTTCTACCGCCAACAAGGGGCTGAAATGGTTGGCAGCGGCTTCTTTACGACTCAATGACTTCGCAGCGGTGCCAACCATTCAGAGTGGCCGCTAAGGGCCACACAAACCCCGCGGTAGCGCCCTTCGCTCCGTGAGGATCATTTTCCTGAGGCACAATGATAAGAATGGTGCCGTTAATGAAAAGAGACTAGAGATGTGACAGACAGTACACTAACGTGGGGAAAAGGTGACTTATTGGAGATTTCAGAAACAAAATTTATCATTATATTCCCTTACTTACCCATTAGGGAGTTATAAAAGGCAGAGAACTGTTTTGTACCCAGTGTTATATTAGAGCATATGATTCTTTGGAAGTAAAAGCAATACCAGGGAAATTGAATTAACACCACTCGTACGCCATTCAAGTCATGGTAAATCTACTTTGACTAAGCTCTCATTAAATTCCATTAAATTATATGGCGTATTAACTGGTAAAAATAAAATAAATTTGTGACATGTTTTAACTGGTTAGGTAAGCTATTTTTCTTTGTACAAAAATATGACTAATAAAAATCTAGCATAAACATATTTTTCCAGTACTTTAATTCAGTGATAGAAAAATGTTTAACCTGGTTACTTTAATTCTGTAACCTCTAGAATTGTTTACTAATTTGTTTTTGTGGTTGACCCTTCCCCAGACAACCACAGTGATTTACGCACCTTTTAAAACTCTTGAAGTCATTTTAGAGTCATTCAAGTTATTTAACCACTTTTAATTATATTAAAACAACGTCAAATCCTTTTAAAACTGCTAATTTATTAAAAGGGGGAGAAAAGCTGCTCCTAATTCTGTTGTTTTTCTTGGCAAAGGGCTCTCAGTTTTCATTTTTACTATCACTCTGTCACCTAAGGGTTGGCATCCCCACAGAGGGGGATTTCCAAGAAGCCATCTGGCAGCTGCTGAAGGTCAGAAGTGAAGCCAGACAGTTCCGCTCAGGCAGGTGGCCAACATTACAGTTGACCTCTTCTGGTGTGGCTAAAAATTGTCCCATGTGGTTACAGACCATCAGACCAGGACCCAGGTCTCACCTGGAGGCCTTGGAGAGAACTGAGAGAGTTGCTGGACATACACCCAAACACGGACTCTGGCTCAAGGCCCTGTCTGTAGGGTGCATCTAGCTTGGCCACACCAAAAAAAGCCATAGAGAGTCTGATATAAGAGAATTCTTGAAAGAGGCTGGAGAAACCTGCCTTCTGTCCCTACCCAATGTGTTTGTGTGTTCAGACTCCCAAACACCAGGGATGTCAGATAAACTGGCTTGTTTTCTCTCTCTGAAGCATGGAACCATTGCAGCTGATGGGAAACACAGTTTCAAGGAAGACAGGTATAGAAGGAAGTCTGGGAATAGCTTCAAAGGGTCAGACACAATTTACTTTCCACAGAAGTAGCCAGGAACCAGGGAATAACTCAAAACCAGCAAGATTGTATATGTTTACTTCCTAGCCTCATTCTATCTTGAAGGATAAGCATGCTTTTCTGTGTGTCTGTCTACAATGTGACTGTCCACACACAATGAACCCAAAGAAAGACCTTTCCTGTTACTTCATGCATCTTCTGTGTTTCCTTCCTCAGGGGCTGATGCTAAGCCTACCGTCTCCATCTTCCCACCATCCCGTGAGCAGTTAGATGCTGGAGGTGCCACAGTTGTGTGCTTCGTGAACGACTTCTACCCCAGAGAAATCAATGTCAAGTGGAAAGTAGATGGCAGTGAAAAACAAGATGGCGTCCTGGAGAGTATCACTGATCAAGACAGCAAAGACAACACCTACAGCCTGAGCAGCACCCTCTCGATGACCAAAGCAGATTATGAGAGGCATAGCCTGTATACCTGTGAGGTTACTCATAAGACATCAACTGCAGCCATTGTCAAGACCCTGAACAGGAATGAGTGTTAGAGCCAGAGGTCCTGAGGCACCACCACCTGCTCCCTAGGACCGTTCTCAGTCTTCCCTCCTAAGGTCTTGGAGCTTTCTCCATAGACTACCTACCACTGTTGCAGTCCTCCAAACCCCCACCACCTCATCTCCCTCCCTTTCCTTGGCTTTTATCATGCTAATATTTGGGGAAGATATTGAATAAAGTGAATCATTGCACTTGAGATCTTTGTCTCCTTTCTTACTAAAAGGTTGTTAACAGTTGTTTTTTCAATTACCTGGTTTCTCTTCTAAAGAAGTTAAATATTTAGTTGCCCTGAAATCCAATACACTTAAAAAATAAAACAAAATCCTCCATCTGCCATATGTGCCTGTCCTCTACATGACAGCCCTCTCTAAGGTTCACAAGTGCTACTCACATCTCACCCCCTCTGGGCCATGGTGGTTTGGAGGAGGCTTGCTTCCTAGTCTTCCTCTCCTAAGTCCTCAAAGTCCAGAAGGGGACATATTCTGTGATCTGATTCAGCCTACCCTGAAAACTAGACAAAGCAATGGAGAGTCTTTACCACAGGAAATGGAGACAACCTAAATGAACAAGCAATAGGGAAAGGTTTGTGCCCATCATAGCCCCTGAGCTTCATGAGCTCTTAGGCCTTCGTTGTGTTTTTAAACATGGATTGACTCCTATCTACCTTTGGAAATGCTGGGCAACTGTCCACAGCCTTACTCCAAGACTCACTATACTGTGAGATTAAACACATTCATCAAAATTATGGAAAGGTTCTATAAAGCTGAGAGGTGACAATCATTATTTCTGGGTGTATCACTCTTACATGTCTGTCTCTGTACACCTTAAGCAGCAACCCATGTTCAGAGACTCATATATAAAAGTCTAAAACTAGAAACAACCAAAATGTCCACCAACAGTTAAATTGTGGTATGTTCACAATTGAGCTATTACTCAATAAATGAAGTATACAAACTAAAGCAGCAACCTAGGTTAATCTCATAAACATGATAGTAAGCAAAAAAAGAGACATTTGGTTATTTTCATCCACATAAGTTTAAAACTAGGTAAACACAAAATTAAAACTTGGGAGACACCTTGCTGGAGGTGGGATAAGTTATAACACTGTAAGAAGGAAACTCTGGAGATTGGGGGATGTTCAGTTTCTCAGTGTGGGCTGTCACTTTGTGAAAATTCATATTGTGGTGTTGAAATCTATGTTTTTTCTGTATGTTTTATACTTCATAGTAACTTCATATAAAGAAATACCTACTACCCAGTGCATAGATAGAGAGGATAGAAGGAATGGATCACAGGTCAAGGCCAGAAAGACAGTAAGTAATAGGGAATCCAGGATCAATCCAGGTCACATTCCTAACTTTCCTCTCTTGTGCCCTCTATTATTCTACCTTCCAGAGCTAAGACAACAAAATGTGAGTCAGCACCTGATGCCTCCTTGGGGTCTCCTCCTCCATCCATCAAGCTAGGAACATCCCTGTATAAAAATGGGATGAAGGAGACCTTCAGCAACAGGTCAAGGAATATAAATATCATTGTCCAGACATGAAGAAGTCATGTATCAAATGTTGTATTTGGGAAGGAAGAGGGTACATAACACTTTCACCCTCCCCCTCTTCCTGGAGACCAGTGGGTTTAGTGCCTCATGGGCTCATCCACTCAGCACACATTTTCCAACCACCTTCTCAGCCTACACTCCGAAGGAGGTAGAGAAATGATTACAATAGTATCCTTCCCTCAGTTAATACACAGTCTAGTTTTCCTACTCTTTCCCTTTCTCACTCAGCACTGGAATGTGAGGAAAGGACAGTCATCAAATTAGATGGAAAACACTTTGCCTTTCTACTTCTTGAGAATCTTCATTACTATCCACTTTCTGAAACTTTAGAGGTTTTGTGGGGATTTTTTTTACAATTTAATATGACTTTTCAAATAACATGGACTTGTTCACCATTTCTGGGAACCAAATTTAACCATCAATAACACCTATAATCTGGCTAAGAATGCAAAGCAAGCCTCTTCTGAGAGGCAAGATTCTGAACCAGACCCATCAGGACCCAAACATGAGAAAATAAATGTTGTAAGTTGAATTGTGCTCCTCAAACATTTGTATGTTCAAGGCTTAGCTGCAACAGTGTCCACAATAAAAAGGAAGGTAAAGGATATCTATATAAGCTCTGAGATAATTCTTACCATACGTGTGCTCAGTGGAAAAAAATAGTCTAATGTCACATGACATATTCTTTTTCATTTAATATTCTTGAAATTACATCATTAGAGAGCAGGACAGATCACAGATTCATAGGAGCTAAGGATAGTAGGGACAAGAAAACAAATATGACTATCAAGTGGATGTCACAAAGAGGATCTTCATGCTCATGGAATCACTGTCTTGATTACAGTGGTGTTATGTATATCTAGATATATGATAAATGGTTTAGAGCTATATACACACATTGCACCAATGTCAAATGCTTAGTTTTGGCATTATATTATAATTAAGCAATAAATAACTATTTGCACAAAGTGGGTGGAGGTCACATCAAAGATGAGACCATACTTGCTAGGAACTAACTCAGAAACTATTTGTGTAACTTAAAGCCATTTTGTGCGACTTGAAATAATATGATACCTGAACTTGACACTAGGTAGATTTTATAGTAAGACCTAAGCCTCAGAAGCAAGTCCCTGGCAGGTCACCAGGTAGTTCATATAGGAGCTAACCCCAGGGCAGGCTTTGATATACTAATGAACTACCCCCAAGGTGGTGTTGATATACTAGTGAACCAGCCTCAAGCTATGAACCATGATAGCACAAAGCTACTGCCCAATAAAATGATACAAAAATTGGAATTTTGGGAATGGTCTCTAGGATCAATCTGCAGTGTTTGTGAGACATGGCTTCTCTAGCCTTTGTGTTAATAACCATCAGTAAGAGGACTTGAGATTCTGTGTGGTCCTGATTTCGGTGACTATTGAATTTCCCACACTGTCAATGGGCCCCCATAGGCCCATCTATCAGCACTAGCCATTGGCCTACATTCTCCAGGACATCCATCAGTGCCAATCTCCCAGCCTGCCACAGCTAAAGACCATCACCGAAGATTTGGGTTGAGCCTGAAAGCTTCCAAAGCATTTTCATCAAAGATTCCCCACTGGAACCCTGCAGCATCATTTCTGCCCAAACAACTGTTTCCCACCAGGAGAGATGTCTGCCTAACTTTTATATTAACATGATACTATAAGGAATGTTTGTGTGGATAAACCAGGCATATTAGAAAGACAAATCTTGTGTGGACATCCTAACTAAGGAGAGCCCTATAGCCTATAGATCAATGTTCTCCACAATACTGGATCTAAATGAGTCCTAAATCCAATGTTTGGCTTCTTTATATAGGGAAGGAGATTAATGATGTGGAGACTCCAGAGAGTGTACCATATCACCATGGAGACAAACTGGAGTGACACAGTGGCATGTCAAGGAAGAGTAAGGACTGCCTGGAGCAACCAACAGCTGGGGAAAAGGTATGAAATGGCTTTCCCCTCAAAGTATCCTGAGGAAACCAACCCAACCAATACCTTCTTGTTTAAGACATCTAGCCTTCAGAACTATAAGTGGGTAACTTCCTATTGTTTTCAGCACCAGTGTAAGGCACCTTGCTAGGGGAAAGCCAGGAAACTGGTACAATGCAGACAGCTAAAAGGATTGCTTAGCTTCCAAAAACCTCCCTTCTAAATTTATGAGTTGGCCCACAGGTGTTCATCTGCCCAGAGAAGGCTGTGTCCACTCATGGGCCTCTATAGCCCCTCCAGTTTGGAAAGCTCAAGTCAATGTGAATTAAAGACCAAATACACAGGATATCCAGACTGCTTCTCTTAGTAAGTAACATACAGGCCTTCTGCTCTAAAATATAAACTGTACAATCACCCTTCAATATGTCATGTACTGGCTATATAATTTGCACGGGACTCAATTTCTTATGTGTTAGATACATGTAATGATGGTAATCACTGGACAGGCAAGAGTTGTAAAGACTAAAAGGAGCAAGAAACGTATAAAGTTATACACGCTGCAGGCCTCATCCTCAAAGCACAGTGAGGCTGGGTAGTGAATGAGTACATTGTGCTTTCAGTGAGGTGCAGGGTGAACTGTCTTCAGTACCAAGTCCCATGAGTATCATGGTAAGCATAAGGACTGGAAAGGTACAACAGAGAAAGAAAAGAATGGGGGAATTAAAGATGGAAGACAAGAAAAATGGGAGAAAACAAAAACATCCCCACACTCAGGAGACAGAGACAGGCAGGTGTCTGTGAATTCCAAGCCAACCTGGTCTATAATGAATTCCAGCCCAGCCAAAGCTACATCCTGAGTGTGAGGATGGAGAAGAAGGAAGGAGGAGGAGATCTGCTAAGGAAAACTACGAAGGCCCTGCCATGGCAGTCCCCATGCATAGATAGGTCTGATAGATTCTTAGCACACAGTGGGGTTTGCCTGATACTGAGAGAGAAGAGGCAAGCCCACACCCATGGTGCAGAGGAGAATGTCAACTACTGGATAATTAGGCCTAGACATCTTAAGAGCAGTGTATAGATTATACTGAGGCAAAAACACAGTAGGAAAAATTGGAACTTCTCAGTAGTGGGCAATGGAATTTAGTGTCACAGATTGGGACAAGAGCTAACCCACCACCTCCTCCTGTCATTCCTTTCAAGTCAGCCACATTCCCCCTCCCCAGTCCTGGTTCCCTTAGGTGTGTGACCCCTCACCCCCACACCCGTCAACAAGACAGAGAGCTGCATCAGGGAACTTAAAATTCCAGCTCTAATGTCTGCATCTCAGAGTGGGATACTCTATGACTTTGAATGAGCAGTAGCTTTCCACTTGTAACATTTTGTGTCTATAAATGAAAGAATTTTGGAGTGGGAAGGGGTGCATGAGGCCCCAGCACTAATGGAGAGCTGTGGACAGTTGATGGCTTCTGGGGGAGGGAGAGTGAGTCTGCTTAAATCATGTGGCTTCCACTAGGTCCAGCATGTTCCAGTGAATGACCTCACATCCAGGAGTACACAGACAGCAGAAACTGGAATCAATGGGTCATTTTAAAACTAAAAAGAGGGCATGAAGTTGGGGGGGTAGTAAGGTATGGATAGATCTGGGGGGGTTAGTAATGGAGTTGGGGTGAATACCATTTAGTGCAGGAAATTCTCAAAGAATTAATTAAAACATTTCTTTTAAAAGAAAGAATTTCCAGAATCAGCTATGCTTCCTAAAATTTGCTTCTGGAGAAGTTAACAGGCTAAATGAGTTGTTTTGGAGGAAAGGCAAAGGGAGAGGAGGCGATAGGGGCAGAGGGGGGTAAGGAAATTAAGAAAGGGATGGAGGGAGACAGAGGTGGAGAAAGAGGAAGCAAAGCTGGTTGACACAGGATAAGAAACAAAACAGGAAGGAGAAAGGGAAGCCAAGATGGATATGTGTCTGTGATTTGCAATTGGTCTTGTCAAAGTTATTGATGAGTCTAAGACTAAACTCTTCTCTTGTGTCAACCCAGCAACATCTTTTTTCTTACAACCAGGCCCCCAGTAAGCTGGTGTCTATACCCCTTTTATCTTCTTGTAGAGGGCTATTTATAATGGGTACCCTTGTGAAGGGAGGGAAGCACATCCATACTGAGATGTGCTACTTTTTTAACACCAAATTTGAAAAGTTTGTACAATATGTGTATAATTAATAATTGCTATGATACAATTTCAATTTTGATTACATATCAAGATGATAATACTATGGATATATTAGGTTAAATCAGTATATTAATAAGTTTAATTTCACAGGCTTATTTTTATAATGGGGCTATTAGAAATTTTTAAACTTTATGTATGTCTCATATTCTATTTCTATCACATAACACTGTCTAGATAATGCTAACTACTACTAAATATGCCCTCAAAAGTGATCCCAAGTTGTTTGTTTGTTTGTTTGAGGTTTTTTAGTTGTGTTATTGTTGTTGTTGTTGTTGTTGTTGTTGTTTGAGACAGGGTCTTACTATGAAGCTCTGGCTAGCTTGGAACTCATTGTGTAGACCAGGCTGGATTTAAACTCACAGAGATCTACCTGCCTCTGCCTCCTGAGTACTGGGATTAAAGGTGTGTGTCACTAACCCGGCTAGGAATCCCAAGTTTTAACAAAAGGTTTCTAGACTTGATATTAAGCATGGAGAACTAGGGTAGAGTTTGCCTGAATCACTCACTATACCTTACCAGATATTAAATAAACATTAACAAAAGGATCCAGTCCCAGGCTAGAGGTAGGGCTCAGTGATAGTGTTTGCCAAGCATGCATAGGCTCCAGGTTCAATCTCCAGCACTGATCTGGTGTGGGGGCAACAAATGAGAAACTGGCTAAGACTTGCCTCAGATCCTCTAACAATTGAAAGGCTGAATTTGTGACTTCCAGCAATTCATTTTTTCTTTTACCATTCTATCTCTAGCTAGTCAATTACTCTGCAGAAAATATCCTCAGTGTTTTTGCTTGCAATTGTGATCAGAGTAGTTATGAAAGTATAAGTCATAATTGCATCACTGTCCCAGAACATAAATTCCCTAAGACTCAAATGTAAGTAGGCCTCATCAACACTCGTATGTTGACATGATATAACACATGATGCAGGAGACTAAGAGAAGGTAAGTCGCTCCCTGTACCCTTCCTGATGCTGCCAAAAATGGGCAGTATAAAGTCATGTGAGGATGATCCATAGTTCCTGCCATTGATGCTCTTATAATCCATCAAACAGACAAGGCATTTGTTCAATACAGGGAAATTGAACAAATTCTATCAAATACAATAAGACAATGTTTGGGGGAATTATAAACTTAATGACCTGATTTCCAGTTTATGCTTTCATTCAACAAATGTCTACTAAATGCCCAAAATATACCAGGTTCTTCCTCAGATGTTGATGAATAGCAATGGAAAGTCCTAAGGTATACCTGTGACTGATGTGTACACAGCTCAGGATTATAGGGATGCAAAGCAAGTCAAGTAGACCCTCCAGAATCACAGAAAGAATCAATTTTACTTCAAATGAATGAGGGTTGGTAGCTCTAAATTATAAAACTAGGGGTGCTGGGAATAAAGCTTAGTGATGTAAAGATTGGGGGGGGAAGAATAAAATTCATTGAACATACATTATCTGGCTTCCTCTGGGTACCCTGGTGACAAGTTCTCAAGAATGGAGTAGGACAGGAGTCCAAGTAAGACATGGTGCCACTTATAAACTCAGACTGACAAGACACACTAACAGGGTATCTGTTGAGATTCAAGGGTGAATTGAGAGTCTTCAACATATAATTAGAAGGACCCAGTTGTCTTAACTAGAAGTATGATGCCAATAGAAGGCACAAGTTTGGGAGAAAAAGCCAGAACTCACTGGAATTTATTTTGCGGTGTACTGTGAAGTAAGAGTTGAGATTCCTTCTTTTCCATATTGATATGCACTATTTCCTTAGAAAGGCTTCCCTCCTCCATTGGGTTGATTAGGAATATTTTGGGAAACTCTACTGGCAATGTAAGTTGAGTCTATACGTAAGTTTCCTATTTCATTCCATTGATCTAATTGACCATCCTTATGTCTGGAGACAGTGTTTTAATTGCTAAGGCCTTTGGAGATCTTTCTAAAACATATTGATTCTGAGACAACTGTTGGATAATCAAGGAGAGATGTCAGGTGGACAGCTGGATAGTATGTCCAGAATCAGAACTAACAGGAGAATGCTGGAAAGAGAGATGCCATCATGATCTGCTATCGAGCATGGCTACAGAAATCTAAGCCTTGATCTGGAAGGTACTCCAGCATTAGCAAGCTGACAAAATGAAGAAAGACCAGAAAAGAAGACAGAAAGGATTTCCCAGGGGCTAAGGGACACTAGGAGGATGGCAAGATACTAGAATACAGTATCAGCCAGGAAAAAAAAAGTCACGAAGAGGATCAACATTTCAATTGTGTTGTTGGGTCCTGAAGGTCATCTAAGATCAGGAGTGGAAATAGGCTGACAGACTCAGTGATGTGAGGATCATTGGTGAACTAAAGAAGAGAAGTTCTATAGAAGGCAAAGTCAAGAATTCGATCAGAAAGGGTTCAAGAGAAAAATAATAGGAAGAAAGTTGGATAAAGGATTCATGGAAAACTATGTCAAGGAAAGAAGTAGAAAATGGAGGGAGAGAAATGAGGCAGTAACTAGAGAAAGAATAGAAAGAGAAAAGGTATCCACAGGATATATGTGAAATTCAGAGAAATGGCAGCATTGCCAATGTTGATGAGAAGGATCCAGTAGATGTGACAAATGTAGAGTGCAGCACAAAAGGAGAAATTTCTGGAACGATGTCCCTGTATCTGTGAGACAGTAGGTAAACACAGGTGGAAGTGTCACCCTTGAATAGACACAGACCACTCACCACAACAGCAAGGGAGAAGGGAGTGTGCCAGGCATAGCTTCAGAGAGGTCCACAGACACGTTGGGAATTGCCTGTGACATCAGTAAATATGTATTGCTTAGATGTTGTAGCTTCAGACAAATGAGAAGACCCTGCAGATCAGTGTAAGCCACTCAAGGCTGTAGGCAGGATGTGGCTAACAGAAGAGTGGATGGGGAAGGAGAGAGATCTTGCTAGATAGTGTCCTTGCTACCTGACATGTGCCTTCCTTTTGCTCTTCCTGATGTCTTCTTCCCTGAACGACTCCCTACAGACATCCCAACACATAGACTTTGCATCCTAAGAAACCTCATTTCTCCCCACACCTGCCACAGCCCTGCCCCAACCCATTCCTCTTGTTGTTTATCCACTTACTAATACACCATGCACTCTCTTCTCTCCCCAGAGTCTGCCTCCTTGCTCAATCCTTCCCTCTGCCTGCACTCTTGTCTCAAGATGGAGTAGTCTTTATCATATCTCCTGTGTGACTAACTTATAAATGGTCCCACCTCCCAAATCTGGATGGGCCTTTTGTGTTCCTGTAGCTCTGAGACTCTCTGCATAGACTCAAAAAGGAAGGGCTAACAAAGCAGGGGAGGCTGACACTGGCATTGTCCCCTCTATGGCACCTTAATTTCTGACATCCCACACTGAGGTGGTATTAGCTGAGACTCATAGATGAAGAAGCCAGTGCTAAGGTTCTCATATTTGAGTATTATGTAGCAAGTAGAGAATAAGGCCTATGGCAGGGGCCTTATGAAGCCCGATGGCCCATGCCTTTTCCAAAGTTTTCCACATGGTAAGCACTATATAGATTTTTTTAAGAACATTGGTTTGTAAGCTCAAATGGATAACAAATAAGAGTTTTCACTCTCTATCAGCTATCTACATAAATACATAAGCTTTAATTCCACCATGGGTTCAAGGGCAAATGAGAAATAGACCCCCAACCTAAGACAAAGCTATTACACCCTGATGACCATCACCTTCCCTCTTGTGGTGACTCCACAGATTCCAACTTGTAACAGTTTTACTCTGTTAAAAGTAATGGATACAGTGTCTCAACTCATGACATTGCCTCTTCAAGAAGACCCTGAAGCAACTTGCATTACCCTCTTTTTTAAAGATAGGGAAGCTAAGATTTAGCGGGAATAAATGCCATGAGTAAGGTCTTACAATCAGTTAAATCCAACTTGGGCCGATCAAGATGCTCAATTCAAAACTAATGCTACACCTTCACTAACTCTTGCATACAGTTGGTGATTCCAGAAGCAAAGGGTCAGTGAATGTCCCAGTGGGAAAAAGGTTAGAAATCAAATGACTCATCTAACAAATGAGGAAATGAAAAGATGGAGACAGAATGATAGGCTTGGGGTAGTTGTACACTCCTGTAATCCTAATGCTAAGAAGACTAAGGCAGGAAGTTCTCAAACTTAAACCAGCTTACAGAAACTGTGCCAAAAAATAATTACCAACTACTTAATTAATAGGAGATTGAATGATAAGATCTGATCACTAAGAGGCAGAACTGAGATTCAAGGCCAGTATTTTCTACCTGCTAGGTTTTTAAATTGCAATAAGGATCTAAGTGTACATATAAAATGAGAAGATTCTACTGACTTCTACAAGAGTGTTAGATTCATTTAGAAAAATACTATCAGCCAGCACCTTCCACCATTTCTTTACAGTACTGAGGACCCACATAACTCCCCACCCATCCCCCCATCCCAGACTCGTTATTGAGTTTCATGGTGACTGGTCTGAGAAAATTAAAAAAAGTAATGCTACCTTATGAGGGAGTGTCCCATGGACCAAGATAGCAACTGTCATAGCAACGGTCACACTGCTTTGATCAAGAAGACTCTTTGAGGAACTGAAAACAGAACCTTGGGCACATCTGTTGCTTTCACTCCCATCCTCCTCCAGTAGGCTGGGTGGTGCACTCCACACCCTTTCAAGTTTCCAAAGCCTCACACACCAGCCCCCCACCCCAGCACCTGGCCAAGGTTGTATCCAGCACTGGGATGAAAAATGACACCAACCTCCATCTTGTTTGATATTACTCAGGCTGGTCTCCAGTCCTAATGCTCTTCCATTGTCAAAGTTCACCTTGGAATAACCAGTGCCCTTGAACTGTTCTGATACAGTCATGGGGCCCATATACAATGTAAGACATGTGAAGAAGATGTCTCATAAGAACCCAGACAGGTTCTGGAAGTACCAGAGAGCAGCAAGAAATAGTTGTGCTAAATAGTTTGGTCATCTCAAGGCAGAGAGACTTGGAAGGATAGGGATGGACTGTACCAGCCTTTCAGGATAGATGTCAGCAAATGCCCCACCGCCCACATCACAAGTGTTCTCTTCTTGTTCTATCTCTTTTCCATCCATGCATATGAACATCCTCATATCCATTCACCCAGATGCTGGTCCCTACCCAACTCAGGCTAAATCATATGTCCTTCACCAAGAAAGCCTACCATCCAGGAAAGAAAGATGTGTATTTGGATATGTGAGTAGTCACTTTCATTCATTTTGTGGATTTTTGTTTCTTGTTCAGTTTTTTTTTTCATGACAAGGTTTCTATGTGTAGCCCTGACTATCCTGGCACTCACTCTGTAGATCAGCCTGGCCTCCAACTCCCAGAGATCCACCTGCCTCTACCTCCCAAGTTCTGGGATTAAAGGCATATGCCACCACCACCTGGCTTGTGGATGGCTCTTGAGGTAGAATCTCATTATGAAGCCTAAGTTGGTCTCAAACTCACAGTTCTCCCACCTAATGTGCTTACAGATACATACAACCATGCTGTACTTCATTGCAGTCATTGGTTTCTCCATGCAACTGCCTCAGGAATTTGTTCTGTCAACAATATAGTCAACAAAAAGAAGTTCCAGTGTTAAGGAGTTCTCAGCCTACAGTGGAAACAATTGTCAATCAGAAGTTGCAACACAAAGTAGGTGAGTGAATTAGCTAGACAGCTCTGCAGAAGCAAGCTACAAGAAGGGCATGTAACTCATGCTGAAGTTCAGAGAAGGTGCCACCTGCCAAATGCTAGCAACTAGGAGCTACCTGGCACCAAGGGCATCCTCACAGATCATTCCAATGGTTGAAAATAGGTCATGTGGGAGCCCATCAATTACAAACTTATTTGTTTTTCCTTTGCCTTTAATTCTCCGGCTATATTAAACCAGTATCTATTAAAATCTCTACCTCGGAGATGCTGTGAAAAATCAATGAAGTAACACACACACACACACACACACACACACACACACACACTATATATATATATATATATATATATTATATATATATATATATATCTGCTTAGTATTGGACATGGTGTAGCACACGTGCTCAAATCTTTTAAGTCTCTTTTTTTTATTGATCTGTTTGTTTGATGGTTAGATTTTGTTGCTGTTGCCGTTGCTGTGCTTATTTGGTTTTTGAGACAAAGCCTCCTTCTGTATAGCCCTAAAACTCACTATGAAGAATAGGGTAGCCTCAAATTTGCAGTGATCCATCCTGCCTCCACCTTCCAGTGCTTACATTAGAGGCATGTGGCACTGTGCATGGTTCATATTCTTAATTTTTTTTCCTTTTTGGGAGGAGTTGATGTGGGGTTTCTCTGTGTAGCCCTGGATGTCCTGGAACTCACTTTGTAGACCAGGCTGGCCTCAGACTTACAGAGATCCACCTGCCTCTGCCTCCCAACTGCTGGGATCAAGGCATGTGCCGCCACCACCCGGCTCATATTCTTAACAGGTCCTTAGGGTCCATAGCAAAACTCAGATATTCTCCCTGAAGGAATCCTCCAATTTAGACTATTTTTGTTTCCCCCAATATGCAATAACACACTTAACAACTCAACAGGAAAAAAGTGATTTAAAAAAAAAGTCACTATTGGAAAGATAGAGAAAATGAGGCACAAGGTGAAGATATTGTTTGCAAGTCCTATGTCTGACCCCAGGCTTAGGGATCTTGGTCAGCTCCAAATATTTTCCCTCATTCACATCATCCAGTGTCATAAAGGAGCTTAGGAAATATTGCAGGGTTAAAATACAGCATGCATTTCCCAAAAGACTAATCCTGAAGAAAAAGAGAAAAGTGCTTTCTAATCATGAGCATAGAATTTCAAGAAATCCAAACATTCAGCTGTCTTCCCCACCAGGACCATGGGTTGAGGGTGTGCTCTTTACCCTTGTGGGCAAAGAGACCCTGAACACTAAAATATCAGACACTTGGTGGCCGACAAAGCAACCAAGACCTGCCTTCGTACTCACTCAGTTCACAGTCAGGGAGTGATGGTGTGTTTACTGAAATTCTCTAATGCCCAGGAATTTTTTTTTGGCTTTTCATTCAATATTTTTAAGAGAATGAACTAACAATATATAGAGAGAATTAAAAAGAAGAAGAGAGAAAAGAAACCACCTTGGGGAGTTAAGACATATTTGACACAGAAGTTATGAGTTATAATTTTTGCCCCCATGGGCATCCCTGAAATGTTTTGTCTGTAGATGTGATTTGCACATTAGAATCAGAGGAAGATTGGGAAAGGCACTCTGGGACCAGGAGGAAGTGGCAAGCCCTGACCTTCTGGTGCTGGAGCACAACCCACACTCAGCACTCTCCTTCCTTGGGCTCAGAGCCTGTCTCCAGACAAAAGCTCAACTGTGTTGCCTGGGAAGGAGGAAGAGGAGGAGGAGAGCCTCTGAGCTACTCCTACTCAGTTCACAATGTTCTTTCACAGATTTAAGGATCCACATAGAGGTTTTTATTATATAATTTCTTTGTCATATGCCAAAAACAATAATATAGACATGAGGAAATTCTGAACTGAGGTTCACCAGCCAAACACTAAATTTGACATCCTCTACAGTTGACCATTCTCTTCACTCTCCCTCTTTCTCTCCTTCTCCTTCCCCTACTCCCCAACTCTGCCATCTCTGCCATGCCACCGTGTGTGTGTGTGTGTGTGTGTGTGTGTGTGTGTGTGTGTGTGTGTGTGTGCGTTTTGTGTGTGGTTTGTGGTTTGGTTTTTATTTGGCTTTATTGAGACATGATTTCATGATGCACCCAAGTTGGCCTCAATTTCACAATTCTCCTGTCTCAAGCTCCTGAGTGCTAGGATTACAAGTGTGCATGCCACTATCTCAAATCTTTCTTTCTTTCTCCCTATCTTTCTTTCTTCCTATCTTTCTTTCCTTCTTATTTACTTCCTTCTTTCTTTCTGAAACAATTGAGAATACTCTGGATGTGGGTAAGAGTATGCATGAACTATTTTACTTAGCAAGTTAATGTTTATGCTTTAGTTCTACAATATGTACAATTAAAAAATTAAATGATTATATGGAAAAGATTTTTTTTAAAAACAGAGGGAAAGAAAACAGAGGTGGAAATAAGGAAAACAGTGAGAGGTTACAATGACTGAAGAGCTTGGCTGTGGGGCGGCAGGAATGAGGCTGTGTGTTGCAATGCTTGTCACCTGCTCTGCCACTCCATATACTACGATCCATTGTTAAATGACATGCTTTTGGAGACTCCAGTGGTAGTGTTGACCAAGGCAGCTCACACCAACATGGAAAGATTCCCTTGGATTACTACAATAATCCACTGAAGTCAGAGGGTTGGAAAAGCTCATGCTTCACAACCCTGCAATGGCTTGCCTTTGACTTACTTACGTCTGCCCTCCATTCCATGCATCCTTTTAGGGTTGTAAATGTTTAAGACACAGACAGAATGTTCTAAGTATAACTATTTAAAAAAATATCAGTCGGCCCGTGGTGATGCACACCTTTAATCCCAGCACTCGAGAGGCAGAGGCAGGTGGATCTCTGTGAGTTCGAGACCAGTCTGGTCTACAAGAGCTAGTTCCAGGACAGCCTCCAAAGCCACAGAGAAACCCTGTCTCAAACCCCCCCCCAAAAAAAAAGTATCAAAGCCCTAGAACTGTAGAAGCAAAATAGCCACATGTGAAAATGGCAGTATGGAAGCCCCATTGCTGCCACCCCAGCACAAGTACACACGAGCATAAATACATGCTTTTCTCCAGACTGCTTGTTGGTCTGCTGCTGACTTTCTCCACTCTCAACCTCACTGTGGTTTTCTAACACACTGTTATTCAGAAATACAGTGAGCCCTAATTATCACATAAGAAAAATAAAAGCATTTCTTCTTTCCAATCCTATATCCTGTTACAATAGATGTTAAGTGACATTAAATAAACTTCTAATGTTTGTTCCACTGACCTACTTGATATGACAGTGACAAATAACATTGTCACCCATGTTGTCAGATAGATACATGGAATCGGGCTAGAGAAATGGCTCAGCACTTAAGGCATGAACCGCTAATCCAGAGGACTTGAGTTTGCTTCCCAGATTCATGCAAAGCCCCAAAATAATGAGACATAAATGTCTTCACTATGACACCATCAAATCTGTTAACTTCCACACTGCTATGAGCTGTTTATCTTCAGGCATGTCTGAACAGTGAAAGCTTGGCTCTCCTTCCATCTGACCTGAAGAAATACATCTTACCTAGAGCATCTGTAATGAAAATCTCCTACCATCCTCCCTATGCTCACCCTCTCCCTGATTTTCCGCGTCAATATTTATTGAATAGCATCGATCATATATGTATTTGGCTCCTGCAAGTTCCAAGTATTTCCTGTTAAAATGCAAACCTGCTGGGCCCAGTAGCACAAATTTGAAATCCTAGTTCCTTGGGAAGCTGAGGCAAAAGGATCTCACATTTAAGATTTGCCAGGGCTGCAGAGCAAGTTTGAGGCTAGACTGGTCAAGTTAGTGAAACTGTCTCAAAATCCAAAAAAAAAAAAGTATTTTAAAGGCTGGGGATATTGTCCTATGGCAGAGTACTTGCCTAGCATATATAAGGCCCTGGATTTAATCCCAAGTACAACAAAACAGTAATGCACATAATAATAATAAATTTTACACAGCAAACTTTTATAAATATATTTCATAATCTCCTAAGGGACAGAATCTATAGTCCATTAAGCAGAAACTGTCACCGTTCCCTTGAAAACAGTGCACCAAATCATTTAATGTAATTGTAATTTCAATCAGAGAGAATTTATATAAAATCATTCTTGATTTCCACACTTCAGCTTTGAATTTATCTGCCACTCATTGGAAACCTGAACTAGGATTTTTTTCACACCGTGCACCTTATGTAATTTTAGAATTGTTACAGAGCTTTGTGCAAGGCATAGCACCTTGGTCGGACAAGCAATTGCTGAATAAGTGAATAGATGAACAAAAGAGTTGTTGATGTCTGTGGGCCTATGTTTGTCAGGGTTTATAGAGTTGTTTTTTTGTACGCATGGGTGTAATTGTTTGCTGGGTACATTGACTGACAGAGTGTGACATTATTACCCTCTGTTTACAGGTGAAGGAGCAGAACCATCTAGAGACTCACTCAAGTGGAAGTCACCTTCCACACCTGCCCCGTGCATTCAGGCCTTCTGTACATACAATCAATTGCCTGGATCAATGTTGTCAGCTTCTGTTGCCAGCTTCTAAAGCATCCTGCTGCACAAGCAATCCACTCTCTGCTTATTTTTCTGCTGTCCTTGTGTTGTATCTGTGCATTGTTGCCTAAAGCCCCAGAGACACTTCCTGTAAGGACAGCAGACTGTACCTTCTGGAGCCAGGCAGCTAGAAATTACTTCTCACTTCTCCTGACTCTGGATAATCCAATCCTATTCCACAACCCAACCCTCCACCAGCACCATGGCCACACTCACCACCTCTGGGTACACATGGTCATTTACTATTAGAGGGCAAGACTACACTGGGGTTGAGGGATTTGGTCCCATGTAAAAGTTATTAAGTTGGAGAACAGGGGTGTGTGTGTGTGTGTGTGTGTGTGTGTGTGTGTGTGTGTGTGTGTGTGTGTCCAGAAAAATAAACAACCTCATTTAATTATAAAAATAAATCATTTTTAAAACTTTTCAACATTCATTACAATATATACATATATAAATATGACCTGTAAACATTCCAGGTTTATTAAAAGGTGACTAGTGTTCACTTGAGTTACAATTGTGACTGCTTTTCATTTGAGTTACAACTGTTTTATAGATACAGGAAAGAATCTAGGATAGAGGCCAGGTGTGGCGGTGCATGCCTTACAGTGTGGCCTGGTTTACTTGGCCTTGTTAGCACTAACATTAAAACAGGATTGAAAACCAAGGCTAAGAACTTTTTCCATCTTGTTCTTTCTCTAACTTAGGCCAAGAGACCTTGAGAATCTGTCTGTGGCATGAGAAATGTCCATGGTTTGGGTTAAACTGATATGACTTGAATCAAACCAACAGCTAGAAGACTGACAAATGTCATAGTTGTGCTGTGTGGTCTCAGGTTCCTCTCTTTGGCAAGAACCCAGCTGTTCAAGTCCTAGAGGGAAAGCCCTAAGAAAGCACTGTGGGCTACTACTGCATACAGTGCTGTATGGAATCAGCACATTGTTGAAAAGCCAAGCTTCTCAGTTGCATAAGTTCTTTTGAGAGTAAAGCCAAGAATGGGAGATGCCCCAGTGTTTAAAGCATTGCCATGTGTGCAAGCATGAGGACCTGAATTCAGATCCCCAGAACTCAGAACCAGACACAGCTGCAAACATATGTAATTGCAACACTCCTGTAGTGACATGGGAGGTGGAAATAAAAGAATCCCTGCAAGTACATGGGCCAACCAGCCTTCTGTATGTAATGGCAAACAAGAGTCTCTCCCAAAGCCAAGGTGGGGACCAGTACCCAGAGTTGTCCTCTGACTTCCACATAAAGCAACATGTGTCTGAACTCACATCCAAATACACAAATTACACACACACACAAACACACACACACACACACACACACACACACACACACACACACACACACTTCTAGATGAAGAAGATGTAAATCTCCCCACTGTCTACTTGGTAAGTTGAGAGTTGCCATACTGCTTTTTATCTATTCCTTTCTTTTTTTTCTTCTAAAGGATTTATCCCTCTATAGAATTGACTGGTCCTTAGAAGAACTGGGCATATTTCCAATGGAACAGTAGGACAAGTTCCTCAAGCCTGACATCAGGGCTCCCAGAGCCTCCCCTTCCTTTGGACTCAGTACTGGGTTTATGACCAGTATTATAGAAAATCTGGGAAGCAGATCCACAGCAAGACAAGCAAGAGAGAGCCCATCACCCACTCTGTGTGTTGCATCCCACGTTCTTTAAGAAAACCATCCATCCAAGGCTAACACACAGTGAAAACCAGAAAGGAAGTTCTGCCCCAGAGACAGATGGAGCCCTCAGGCAGGGACTGCTTCATTATTCAACACAGTCACTAGTCAGTATTTTTTAATTATTTTATGTCAATTATTAAAGAGAAGGCCTTTTAAATCCACCTGTAAATTTCTAACCCTAGCATCTATGACTTTCAGTTCTCACACCGTGTTCTTTTCTGATATTTATCTGCATATTCCACCGTAGCCCCCGGAACAGCCACAAAATTACAACTTTATGTTCAACTCTTGCACTCAGAGCACTTGTTTCTACCAAGCATTGATCACCTCACTGCACTGTTCTAACAATCCATAGTTGACCTGGCCTTCTCTCTGTTTTTACAGCTCATAACTGTGGTGTCAGCTTTTCCTAGGATGATCAGCTATGCTGGCTCCTCTCAGTCTCCATCACTGTGAGAATTCACATGCTCTGCCTGCGGTATGTTTTATCCAATTCACAAATTGGTCATTTCCTAACAATCTGTGTTGTAAATGTTTCATCTGTATTCATTTGGTCTCATGAAAACATTGCTAGCTTGTTTGATAATGGGCTGGAAGTAAAGAGGTGGCAGGAGTATCCAATGCCCTGAACTTGATCACCACACAACAATAAATAGACAAATAAAATGAAATCAGAGGGCTCATCTCAAACATTTTCTAACCTCACAGTTAATCACTAACTAGTGCTCATAGCAGAGGAAATGGAGCTAACCTTTTGACCCAGACACTTGCTAAAAGTACTGTGCCTTTCCTCTCACTAAATTCCCATCTGGTATTGTTAGTAGATCCTGACCTTCACTGTCTTCTTTGTAAATTAGTAACGATACCCTTTGCTTGGAGTTGTTGTGGAAATTAGTGAACTTTAATGAATACCAACCTTTTACTGTACAATCTCTCAAGATGTTGAGCTTCTGAGAAGAATCCTAATGTTTAAACTAAAAAGTAGGAACAGTTGTCATGGAAACGACCATCCCAAACTTTAAATTGAATCATCTCTCATTTCCTATGATTCTAAGCACACATATAAGCACTTAATCAAGCTAAAGTGTATCTAACCATTGTAGGGTGACTTCAACAGGGGAAACATAGTGTCAAAATGGTGAGATGAGGGATTTAAAAGTCAGAAACCATTGCTAGCCCCAGCTATTCCTACCAGAACAGCATGGCTGGGAGAGTCAAACAAGACAAAGAGAATTCCAAAACCAGAGTCCTAATCAAAAAAACACAAGCACGGGAAATCAAAGATAGGAAGGAACGTAACACCACCAAGAGCAGGTGCTGTTTTACAAACGGAGAAACTAGAGAAGTCTACTGAGAAATGAAAGAGCTCACAAAAGCCAGGAAAATGCCACAAGGAAGGGACAGATCATCACTTCATTAATCTGAACATGAGGTAAGGAAGCCAGGGGTTTTCCACCATGCCACATCACACAGAATAAAGCTTCTATTTTAAGAGCCCAGCCCTGCACCTGTGCCGCACAGATGGACTTTGCAAAAGAAGAAATGAAAACAGACTTTTCTCACTACCCGGCTGGCGTGAAGGTGAAGGACACTGGCTAGATGAGTAGCAATGAAGGAACCAAGTTTTGATGTCATGTAGGCCATCCAGATGGAGAGTCTTTTGCCTTAAGATTCCCAGTTTGTCTCTCCTCTAGTTTGTCTCCCAACACCAAGGAGAGAAACAAGGAAAAGTTGGGGGGAAGGACTGTTAGTATCTTGATTCATGTGTAGTCCCAATGTTTGCTGATTGAGCAGAAAGAATGGGAAATTAAATTCAAGAGGGTCCAGCATTGCCATTGACCAGAAGTGAGGGGCCTAGGGCTCTGTGCTCCCTGCTTAGCAGCCAAGGGAAATGAAACAGGTAGGCCTTGGAATGGTTTGTCAATAAAGACAGGAAAACATCTTAACCATCATGTCTTCAGTATAATAACAAAACTACAGTGGAAAAATGGCAAACTGCAAAGCCAGCAAACCTGATTACGACCTTAGCTCTTCCAGTTGACTGGCCTTTACCCAATTGCTAACATTAGCTATACCTCAGTTTCCCAATTTGTAATCTTTAAGGTAATAACAAAGACACCTCTGTATGTGGTTCTAACTATAGCGACAATAGAACAGTACCTAGGGCAGAATCAAGGGAAGGCAAATGCTTTTGTTATTTTTTATATTATTTATTTGTTCACACACATGCTCACCCAAGTGTGTCACAGCGTACATGGGAAAGTCAAAGGACAATTTAAGGGAATCAGTTCTCTCCTACCACATAAATTCTGGGGATTGAACTCAGGTTGTCAGGCTTCATAGCAAGTGCCTTCACTCACTAAGCCATTCTGCAGGCCTTTCTTCTTCTTGTTATAAATTCATGTGAACACTGCTTCAAAGCTCACTATTCTGGGTTTGTTTGTTTTTTCTTTCTTTCTTTCTTTCCTTTTTTTTTGGTGTTTTGAGACAGGATTTCTCTGTGTAGCTTTGGAGCCTATCCTGGCACTCACTCTGGAGACCAGGCTGGCCCTCGAACTCACAGAGATCCGCCTGCCTCTGCCTCCGGAGTGCTGGGATTAAAGGTGTGCGCCACCAACACCCGGCTTCAAAGCTCACTATTTGTCTTCACACCAGAACACAAGCAACAATTCCATCTAGCATCTCACCAGTGACACACAGACCTGGCTGTACTATCTTCCTACCTCTGAAAAGCTGCCATTCAAATCGGGAAGATTTTTCAAAGTTTAGCCTAAATCATGTCATTAGACCATCTTTCTCTATCAAAATCTGATGAAGACTTACTGTGTACAATTTTTTAAAATCTGCAAACTCAATTCATTCAGAAAAATAAATAAATAAAGGGGCTGTAGAGATGGCTCGGTGTATAAAAAAAAAAAAAACTTGCTGTGCAAGCATGAAGACTTGAGTTCAAATCCCCAGTGCTCACATAAAAATGATGAAATAAAAAAATCTCAATTCAGGGCCTGGAGAGGTGCCTCAATGCCTAAGAGCACTTGCTGCTCTTGCACAGGACCCAGGTTAAGATCCCAGCACCCATATCTGGTGGTTCACAATCACCTGTAACTCCAGAAGCTGACATCCTCTTGTGGCCTCTATAAGAATCCATATATGTGTGGTGTAAATATATACACAGACATATACATAGGCACATAATTGCCTTTAATCTTAATTCAGAGCTTGGAATATAGCTCAGTAAGTAGAGTGTTTGGCTTTGTTAGTTGATCCCTAGATTCAGTGTAAAAATAACCAGGAACAGTGAGTGACACGCACTTGTAATCCCAGGACTGGAAAGGCTAGATTCCTGGGATTCCCTGGCAAGCTAGGCTGGCCTTCTTGGTGAGCTCCAAACCCATGAAAGTACTTGTCTCAAAAACATAAAGATGAATGGCACGTGAGGTTGTCTTCTGGTGTCCACACACTCACACACATACACACATGCACATACACTCACATACACCTGCACACATACACACACACAGGCACACACACACCATGTATATACACATCATAAAGGACCTCAATACAGACATAAGGAAATGTCCAGCATTTGCTAAGTAACCTCAGAAATTTCCACATTTGTTGCTTTACTTAAAGGAATGAGAACTTAGAGTTAAAATTAATAATTTTAAGGGTCATAACTAAAGTAAAGTAGAAACAGTATAGTTTCCTTTCATTAATGACATTTTCCTTTGATAATTCATAAATCACAAGAAACTACTATTTTTAAAAAGCTAGTGCATTAAGACTATTTCATGAAATGCTAAATAATCCTTGACATATCTATGCCTTTATGTGTTTAAGAGTTTATTAACTACTACACAGAGTCTCCCAATGCCACTGAGACAAATGAAGAGGCAATGGAGAGGAGGGAAAGATGGAGAGGAGGCAATGAAGCAAAGTGGTTTTTGTTTGCTTGCCTTTTTTGTTGGTGGTTTGTATGTTTGGGGGTTTTTGTTTTCTTTTTAATTAATATTCTTATTTGTATTTTATCTTTTACTTCTTATTTTTATTATTTCTTTTTAAGTTTTTCTTTACTAAAGGAGGATGCTACAAGGGTGAAGAGCAGATATAGAGGGACTGGGAAATGGTATTGGAGGTGCATGATATGAAATTCCCAAAGAATCAATTAAAAAATATGTTTTTAAAATAGAGTTTATTAACTACAAATGTCTCCATAACTATAAAGAGCCTCACAATCATGATGGAAACTTGCTGGGTCTGTTTCCACTCATAGACTAAGCTTTTTAACAAGCATCAAATGGCCAAGTGCAGTCCCAGAGAACAGACTGGAGCCCAAGGTTGACTCTACTTTGTTCACAATCTTGAACTCAACTCACTAGGCCCCCGTTTCCCAGTCTGTAACATGAGGCAGTTAGTTGGATGAGTGACTTGTCTCTTCATAGCTAACAAGCTGTTGTCTCTGCAAGGCAATGTGAAGAATGTGGAAACAATCACCTTAACATGAAAAGGGGCCATGCAGCATTCTCTTTGAAGCTGATTTTTAAATATGAAAAGAGGCCATGCATGCAGTATTCCCTTTGGATCTGATTTTTTTTAAGTTTTACTAAATGAAGAGGCCCTTAGAGAAATACATCTCTAAGAAAGAGAACTGACAAAGAGGAACTAAAATGGCAAATGGTCAGAGTCTGTGAAGCAGCTTGACCCATGACCCCTCAGTGCTTCTGGACTCCACAGACCATGAGGAATATCTGAACCAAATAACACCTAGATTCCCAGATATCTCTAGAAAATAACAGGAGATGATCCTGATTGTTTAAATAAAGTAGTTGTTAGGAAACACACAATAAGTCTAGAAATGCCTGGATATTTGGCTTGAGTGTCAACAACTGGATAAAATTGTCAAAGCAATTAGTCTATTTTTCTTTGTCTGTGCTGTGGATACTGACATGGACACTTAGATGTTTCAAAATAGTTAAGTGGCAGAAATAAAACTTTATTTAAAAATGGATTTGAGGACACTTGTACCTGATTCTGGTTCCTCCCCAAGGTGACACTGGGTGGTGTTCTTCATCTAAAAGCACCTGCCTATATTTTATTTTGTACAACATTGCGTAATGGTTATAAAAACAGCTCTTTGCAATCTGTTGTAATTGTATACAAGCTTCTGAAAGTTGTTCAGAGGGATGGCAAAGATTCACTTCATGAGTGGCCTTTCCAGGTGTGATGGGCCATGGCCTGCTCTCGTCATGAACTCCATGTTGAATCTGTATTTACTCCATGTTGTATTGACTTATCCCTGTGTAATTAGAACAACAGACCCAGTTTGCCCCAGCTCCCTGTTTCTGTACAGACACCTGCAATCACAGAAACAGAAAGTCCGAGTTTCTACTTTACAGATGGAAAAAAAAAAAAAAAAAAAAACCTTCCAGAATCATGATTTCAAGTAGAAACTCAGGCCATAAGTGAGGCCAGGAGCTAAATTGGTCATTTTTGCAATTCTCAGTAAGAGAACATCTGTAGAATTCAGTACCTGGAACTCAACGTTCACAGTAAACATCAACACACATGCAAATTCATCTGTATCCTGCTTCACCTCCAGGCTCTTTTTTTTTTTTTTTTTTTGAGAAGAGATACAGATTGTAAAAAATAAACTGCAAAATAATCTTCACATGGCTTGAAAATAACACTTATGAAATATTTAATATTTATAAGTCAACATGTTTTGAAAGAGAATTGGGTTAACACATGTCAAAAGCTACTAAAATTTCATCCCCTTTTAACTCAAGAAATCTAAACATTGATATGTAAAAGCATGGCATGGATTCCTGTCTGTCATGCTCCAGACTCCAGGTCCAATCCCTAACATCACAAAAGTATTAGTAATAAATCAAAAAAGCAAACATCAGTAGAATGCTAAGTGACCAACAAGAGGAGAAATGGCCAAGGAAATATGGAAAATTGTTGCAGTGAACTTACTATCATGTGAAAGGAGGCTTCCAAGGCCTGTGTAACAATATGGATAGCTACATTTTAATGAGATATTTGTAGCATTGAATTCTATTACAATCAGCCCTGTGTAAAAATGCCTGTATTTAGAAATAAGGACTAGAAACGGAACTCAGACAAAATATAGAACATATGTTGCATTGAACACAAGTGGTATCGTGCCTTCCTTCAAAGTGCTTGTTTATCAACATAAACAGCTGACCTGAACAAGGGAAAACTCCTGGTCCCCAGACTGATAGCTGGGAAACCAGCATGGGACTGATCCAGACCCCCTGAATGTGGGTGTCAGTGAGGAGACCTTGGAAATCTATGGGGCCTCTTGTAGTGGATCAGTACTTATCGCTACCATAGGAATGGACTTAAGGAGCCCATCCCACATGGAGGGATACTCCCTGAGCCTAGACACAAGGGGTTGGCCTAGGCCCTATCCCAAAGGGAATAACAGACTCTGAAGACCCCCCCTATGGAAGGCCTCACCCTCCCTGGGGAGCAGAAATGGTATGGGATAGGTAGAGTGTTAGTTGGGGGGGGGCAGGGGAGAAGGGGAGGGAGAGGGACCTGGGATTGACATGTAAAGTATTTTTTCTAATAAAAAAAAAGGAGGGAAAAAAAGAAACACACAAAAAAAAATGCTTGTTTGTTTCAGCAATGTTCACAGTGGCCACGGTATGGATCAGCTTAGAGGCCCATCAATGGATGAATGGACAAGAAAATATAACATATATACCCAATGAAGTTTTTGGTTTTTATTCATTACAGTGTGTGTGTGTGTGTGTGTGTGTGTGTGTGTGTGTGTGTGTGTGAGAGACAGACAGACAGAGAGAGAGAGAGAGAGAGAGAGAGAGAGAGAGAGAGAGAGATCTGGAGGGATCTGGAGAGATCTGTGGAGGTCAGAGGATAATTTTCAGGAGTTGATTCTCTCCTTTCATGTAGGCCCAGGATCCAACGCAGGCTTGGTGACAAACACCTTAACCCACTGAGCCATCTCATCAGCCCTTCCAGTAGAATTTTACCCAGCCATAAAGAGTTAAACTATGTTATCTGTAGGAAAATATGTGGCACTGGATATCATTATGTTAAGCAAAATAAGCCACATTAGGACAAATATCAAAATATAATGAGAGTTGGTCTTTTATACAATTAATATGCTCTAATAACTTCTTGATGTTGAATATTGCTTTATAATAAGGAGTATCCAGGAACTGGAAAAAAACAGAAAAACTTGCCCCTGTTATCAGTGGCAGCACAACTTCAACCTCTCTGTCTCATTTTCAACAGAGATGAAGCCGATGTCTCTGGTGGCAGGCCTCTGCAGATCATCTCACAGCATGGAGAACCTGCTCTTGCCCCTGAAGTAGAAAGCTGATAGCTAACCAAATATTCAGGCTAACAGTTTCCTAACAGCTGGAATTAATGAGCATAAAGGTAATATCTCGCAGCCTACAGCAAACCCAATCACCAATTACTCTTCGTTGTCTAGCAATATATAAGCTATAAAAATAGGTTAAGCCATTCTGAGAATATGCTATGCTTACAAAACTGTCTAGGGAGAATAAATTAATGAGAGCATATCTGGGGAAAGGTGCATGTTTTAATTAAGCCATTTCTCTCTAACTCCCACATGTGTGTGTCTGCTTGTTTCCTTGAGTATTTCTAAAACACGTTAAAGAAAAGAAGCTAGCCAGGCAGTGGTGGCATATGCCTTTAATCCCAGTCCTTGGGAGGTAGAGGCAGGTGGATCTCTGTGAGTTAGAGACCAGCCTGGTCTGTAAGAAAAGAAGCTAAAGATATGTTATTACTGATTTGTCTGCTGGAAATTTCTTCAACTAATTTTTGGAGAAAACTGCATTGGCAAAATATTCCAACAGTATAGAGGAGTAGCCATGGAAAATAACCCTCTCTGCTACCTCATCCTCCAGACACTTTTAATAAAGCATTTTAGCTCTAACGGAGAGATTCTTAAGCCAGTGAGCCAGAAAAAGAACTGGGTTTTCTAAAAGGGACTGTGTGAGCTGTCCTCAAATGACAAAAGATCTCTCTTAAATTATCAGCATCAAAGCTGCAGAACCAGGTGACTCCAACCTGGTCGACAGAGTGAGACCCCGTCTCAAAAAAACACAACAAAAAAAAAATGACTTTGGGAATTCCTTTAGAATTATCCTTACTTATAAAATTAAAGCTACAAAAAAGATATTTTAAGTACAGAAAACTATTCAGAAAAAAAATGTGTTCTAGAAAACAACCCTGTATTTAATTAACTATTTTGGATCATTTCTCCATTGTCATTATTTGTACTTATATACAAACTGGGATCTAGAAGTGATCTTGTGGGGTGCCTACAAAAGGTGCCCATGAACAGAATTTATAATCACTGAATGTTAGATACATGCAGTCAGAAACACAATCAAGATTACTCAGAGAAAAGATTTCTCTCTTCTTGAAATGTTTACATGCAGACACATTATACGGCAGTTTATTTTAGGAATAATTATGTGCCCTTTGGGTTTTATTGCATGTAAACTATATCTCAATAAAATGACAATGCATTTTAAAGGAAAACAAGAATTTGTTCTTAGGAACTAATGTTTGGGCACTAGCCTAGAAATTCAAACCCCAGCACTGCAAAATCCTAAGAATCGCCGGTGTCGGCCTCTGCTAACAGTAGCAGGCAGGATAACACTTGTTCAGCAACAAAATTTTCACACCTAATCAATCCAGGTTTGTTTTTAAGAATTTGAATTACAAGCATACCTTTATTTTGATTTGTTTTCATTTTGGTTAAGGGAGTTTTTATTGTTTTTTATTGAGTTTTTTTATTGCTTTTGTTTGTTTTTGCTGTGTAGCAAACTCAGGGCCTTGGGTATAAGAGGAAGACACATTCTACCACTCGGCTGGTACCAACTGAATGTTATTTAAAATTCTATTTTGCTTACACAAACTTCCTGTGTTGCAGCAAAACAATCTTTTCCTGTACATGGTTTTAATTCATTTTCCAAAACACAAGTTTAACACTACAACAAACTACAGGAGTAAAGTTGGTAGAAAGAGTCACGGAAGTTAAGGCAGACTCTCTCCGCTAGGGAAAACACCAAGAGTACTTGGAAAAGCCAAGCTATGAAGAGTTACAAAAGATTATCCTTCAGTCTCCTTAGCATCCCTCGGATTTTCCAACAATTCCTCCAGCACCAATCACACACACAAGGAGAGCAACCTGTGAGGGAAGGGTACATAGCCTGGGTGGAAGGCCAGGTTGCAGCGCTTGCCCAGTTTCTGCACAGGCAGCAGGTTGGCAGCACTCACTGTGAGAGCCCTAGTGACAACCCATTGTGTCACTCATAGTGGCAGCCCATGATGGTTCCCCTAGGACTGCAGCTGTGCTAGATTCATCCCTGGTGTAGCTTTAGGATGTCCAGTATTTGAAGTATGACCCATTTTCCCCCAGGAAAACTTCTGTGTTCCCTAAAACAACCTCCTCTGACCCCTGATGACCTGTCAGATGACCATGGGAAAAGCATTAGCCTGAAGGGCCTGTGGGGGCGAGGGGGCTTCAGACAGGCAGAACTGCACACCAACCCATCCAGTATGTTCAGTTACCGGTGGTTTCTTGCACTTGGGAGAAAAAAAGCCAAGGGCTTGGCAGTGAAGTGACATAGCAAACACTCAACACATCTTCGCTGAGAGCAAATGTCCTCCGACCACTTCACAACATAACTCTAACTACACTAGCAGCTTTGCTGGTTAACTGGCCCAGGCTGTTGTCCCAGAGTCAAATAGTAGAGAAAGACTAGAAATGCAAACATATTGAGAGACCTAAGGGATTTATTAGGGGAACACCACAGTGGGTTTTATGGGGCATGTTTTATCTGGAGCTAGGAACCCTAAGGCCCTCGGTTCAAGTCCCTTTAGGCCATGCTTAACCAGTAGAGTAAGGCTCTCTGGTCGATGAGCACATCAATGAGCATGCGGCAGACATCCCAAAGGGACCAAGAAGAACCCGTGAGTTCCGGTGGTGTTCAGCTTAGCTTTCTAAGGAACCATGGCAATAACTTTCCCAAAGAGGAAGGATTGCTCTGAAATGAAGACAGAAATAATAGGCTTTTAGAGAAAGGGACTGACAAGGCCACACATTTCCCCAAGATCCTATTCTGCTGTGGCCACAGAAATCCCAGCCCAGCCTGGACAAGATGCCTTGAAATGCTGGGCTGGAGCGCCCCCTTCTGGCCACCGCCTTGGTTACATCAAGCTCTGATGCCACTGAATCCCTTGAAACAGAGACTCTAAAATGTCACCATTTAACTCTGTACAGCAATCATTCCACGTTCATCAACCTCTTTAAAGTATTATTTGGTATTTCACATTCACACAGCCTTCCATTTCTAATGTTAATAATATCGTTTAGTTTCTTCAAAGAAAACAGGAAAATAAGAGGCAGCTGTCAACCCATTAGTATGTGTCGTTTTTACATAGTTGAAACCATGCTCTGCAGTAGTCATCTTCCATCTACTTCCGGTTTCATTCCCCTGGCTTGGTCCCCATTCCCACTATATTGGGCGGCAAGTTTAAAGAGTGGAAGGAGGACTTTTCCAGTAGCCACGACTCTTGCTCTCACCAAGTGCATAACTTGGAGGCTGTGAGACAACCTCTTGCAACCCTGATGTTGCTCAGCTCTGGGTCCCTTCAGCATATTGATGGGTTCTCTCCTCTTTGTCACCTATGAAGTAGGTCCCACAATGACGTTGTTTGAAACACCCCCAAGTGGTTTATTTACCTGATGACATTTAGATCATGATATTCGCTCAAAATTATCCCATGTGGGTCATCAAATATAGTTCTTTTTTTTTCTTGAGACAGGGTTTCTCTGTGTAGCTTTGGAGCCTATCCTGGCACTCGCTCTGGAGACCAGGCTGGCCTGGAACTCAGAGATCCGCCTGCCTCTGCCTCCCGAGTACTGGGATTAAAGGCATGCACCACCAACGCCCGGCCAGATATAGTTCTTTACAGATTCTTTTGTTGTTGTTGTTTTTAAATTTATTTAACTTTATTTTATGTGCATTGGTGTCAGATTCCCAGGAACTGGAGTTACAGACAGTTGTGAGCTGCCATGTGGGTGCTGGGAATTGAACCCCGGGTCCTCTGGAAGAACAGCCAAGTGCTCTTAACCACTGAGCCATTTCTCCAGCCCCCTTGTTGTTGTTTTGTTTGTGACAAAGTCTTATGTAGCCCAGATTGGCCAAAGATGACCTTAAACTTCTGACCCTCCTGCCTCTACCTCCTGCGTGCTACAATTGCAGACATAAGGTACTGGAGGTGAAACCTAGGGCACTCTAGGTAGGCACTCTACCAACTGAGCTGCATCCCCAGTGAACAAATTCCATCTTAAAGACTGAATAACATAACATAATGGCTTGATTCATATCATCTAAGTTTCCATATCTGCTAAAGTAGTATAACATTGGTGTGCATGTCTGAAGTAACTCAGCTTCTATTCACTGTCGATGTCTTTGCACAGCCTGTTTCCTATAAGTAATTAAAAAGGAATGAGACATTTTCTGTTTCGTGGCACTTAAAAATCTCCAACAAGGAAGGCTAGAAGAGCTTGCAACCCCAGTGAACTGGGAAAGCTCCTGTCAACATGCCCTCCACAGCTCGGATTATATTGTTGATGTTGAGACACTAAGGGAACCCTGCTGTTGCTGCTGCTGCTGCTGTTGCTGCTGTTGTTGCTGCTGCTGTTGCTGCTGCTGCTGCTGCTGTTGCTGCTGCTGCTGCTGCTGCTGCTGCTGTTGCTGCTGCTGCTGCTGCTGCTGCTGCTGCTTGCTGCTGCTGCTGCTGCTGCTGCTGTTGCTGTTCTGCTGCTGCTGCTGCTGCTGTTGTGCTGCTGCTGTTGCTGTTGCTGCTGCTGCTGCTGCTGTTGCTGCTGTTGCTGCTGTTGGTGCTGCTGTTGATGCTGCTGCTGCTGCTGCTGTTGCTGCTGCTGCTGTTGCTGGTGTTTAATTTAGGTGTTTTGTCTTGGTTGTTAGCGAGGCAGAACATTTTTCAGGTGTTTCCTCTTCAGGCAAACCATCCTATCTCTTACTATCGAGTTCTCACTAGCTCTCTTAGGTACATGGATGCTAGCTGTGGCGGCATTAAGTAAAAGAGAATTGTTAAAAGAATAGCACAGGATGCTAAGCACCAGAAAGCTGGGTTCAAACGTTAGAAAAAATCTATAGAGCCTGGGAAATGACAACAGCCAGGCCCCCTCGCTGTAACTGCCTTTAAAAAATGGCACAGGTGGCTGTGCTGTCCTGGATGCGGTAGTTGTCATCCATGTCCCTTCCACTAGCAAAATGCACAAACAACCATCCTTATGACTTTGTCATTCCCTGTGACAACATGGAAACTGCATTAATGCCTTCTCTCGTGGGCGAGTGGAGTGTATTTCGCCAGCTCCTTTACCTGAGAAAGGTCCGTGACTTCCATAAGAACTTTCCTTCTATGGACTGAGTAAGTGTCCCCCAAAGGCCAATGTGTTAAAGATCTGGACTGTGGTATTGTTGTGAGATGGAAGAACCTATGGGAACTAAAGCCTAGTGGGGCATGCCCTTGAAAGGAACAATGTGACATGAACCTCTCCTCTCCCCACTTCCTGGCCCCCATGAAGTGAACAGCTTCCTCAGTCTTGTGTTCCTACCAAGCCCCAAAACAACCAGGGCCAAATGACCAGGGAATAAGTCCTGTAAACCCTCAAGACAGAACAAGCCTTTTCGTCTATGTTGATTATCTGAGGTGATTTGTCACAGTGATAGAGAGTTGACATCACTCCTTAGAGTCCATCTACTCCATGTTATGAGGAGGCCCGAGAAGGCCCGTGGAAAACAGAGCCCCAGGCAACCCCCAGAGTCCAGTATTAGTTCAGGTTGCTCAAGAATTAAAACCACATATACCCTGTTCCATTTGAGGGACTGGGAGCAAACAGAAGTTGGCAGTGTTCTAAGGTAAAGCATTTGAGGGGCTATTAGGCATCGAGGTAGAGCTGAGATAGTCCCTTAGGATTCAAGCCCTGGACAGTAGCAGCTAGTTGGACAAGCCTGGGCTTAAGACTGAGACTATCAGGAAGCAGGGAGGGTGGCTATTGCAGCTTCAGTAGGCAGAGATCTTATCCTTCCTAGAGGGAGCTGCCACAGCAAGAAAACCCCTACATAGAAATTGGGGTTCCGACACTAAAATGACAAAACGATTCAAAGTTTTCCATCCAAGTGACACTGTATGACATCTCTGGAGAAAGGACCCATACATAAGAAGAGTCCCTAGCAGTAGGGCATCTCTCACAGCCCAGCATTTTGTGCCCTGAAAATAGAAAGTTACAATAAGCTAGAACACCCTCCCTGAACCACTGCCTGACTGCCTGCCTGGGGCAAGCACAGGTTTAAAATAATCAGAAAGGGGGATTTAAATGATATGAATTTATATAATATACATTATATATGTATATACACAAATATACCAAAGACAGCAAAAATATGACCAGAGAAAACCCATACATGCAAGTCCCTAGGGCTTCTGTATTCACAGTATGCAAAAGAAGAAAAAAACTAAAGGTTCAACAACTAGTAAAAAAGATACACATACAAGAGAATATTATTCAACAATAAAAAATTAGATGCTAGTGATACATGCCAAAACATATGTTAACTTTAAAAGGCTGTGCTCTAGAGGTCCCCAGAGGACTGGGCATTTGGCTATTTAAAAGAATCACAGATAATGAGGCTTCTACAAATGAACATGACAAGTTTTACTAGATGTACAGAAAAACCATCTCAGACAGTGCTGTCTTGCTCTTGTTAAGGCCATTTTCATCTTGTAAGCATACTTTACATTTCCACAGAAGCTGGATTCTCACAAGGTAAGATTAGCATGTGCACAGTTACTGAAGAAATCCTACCTCCATGGACCACCATCTGGCATGCCCACAAAAGCCAGCATCTGGGGACTAGCAGCCAGCTACAGAGATCCCGGTGATAGTCTCCTATTTGGTTTTTATTCTACCTAACCCATCCACCTCCTTCTCTGAAATCAGCAGGGGGGGTGTGTGAATTACTCCTTATGATAATAGCTCTGAAATGTCACATTTAATACTAGTTTTTAAACTCATGATTCTAGTCAAATGTGGAAGAGAGGTAAAAGGGGCTGTGTTGATGCTTTTAATCCACTCACTTACAATCTGGAGTCCTCTATACCAGTTCTGAGGGGTCCATAGTGTTCTAATTTCTGCCCCTCATGCCAATGTTGAATCAGGGTGGATAACTAGGCACATTTTTTCCTAACAGAGCTATTTTGTTTTCTTTGGAATTTCTGGATAAGTTTGAGAAGCATTCTGCTTGTGGTATCTACTCTGGTGTACTTTTCCATCTCATTACATACAGGCAGACTTCACTGTATCTGTGCCATTCTTAAACACAAAAGTGAAGAGACAAAGTGTCTCATGACTTAGGCAATATAGCAATGCAACGTTTTCATTTGGGCTTGGCAGATCCTTGGGCCTAAATCTGTGAGCGTACCTCAGCCCTGGATGATGACACCTGCATCCTTTATGTTAGTTCCCCAATTAACTTCAAAGTTGTCGTAAGCCAGCCCGTGACAGTTTTCTGTACATGTTAAAGAACTTAACTGTTCAGTTTTCATGATGACTGCATAAAGAGATCGGATAGAGATGGCTGTCTCTCCCGGACCATGACATACTTTGGTTCCACATCACAGGTGATTTGTACCCACAGTCCTTTGACCCTTTTCAGATACGTGTGTGTGTGTGTGTGTGTGTGTGTGTGTGTGTGTGTGTGTGTGTGTGTGTGTGTGTGTATGTGTGTGTGTGTGTGTGTGTGTTCCACATGATCTAACACACTCTTTTTGGATCCTCGGGTATCAGAATACACATGTACACACCTACACACAAACACATACATACACATCAATAACAATTTTTACAAGTGGTGGTGACACATGACTTTAATCCCAACACTTAAGATGCAGAGGCAGGTGGATCTCTGAGTTCAAGGCCAACCTAGTCTACAAAGCTAGTTCCAGGACAGTCAAGACTATACAGAGAAATCCTATCTCAATAAATTAACTGATTAATTTTTTTCACCACACAGTCTGTTTAATAGTGATGAGAATTTCAGTTTATAATACATGAAAATAAGAAACACAAGACCTTCATTTGGTTTCGAGTGTTTACATCTACCCTTCCTATTAGAACTTAAATCGACTGATTTTTAGGTAGAGAGTAGTGGACAACCGTGTACAACCCAGATGGAAGCTTCCCCTCCACTGTCCAACCTTTTACATCACCATGCTCTTAAGCCCCAGGCCCAGGCATTCAGGACTAAATGGTTTAAGAGCCACTGACACTCACTCAAAGCTCTGTGTGCCGTTAACTGTCTTAAGCTCTCAGTGCAGTCCAGTGAACCCTGGAAGGGTTTTTCAGGTAAAAGTAACTGGCCCAAAAGCTAGGGAAGGATAGAATAGGACTCAAAATTAGGTAAATATCATCATACCTTCCACCTCTTAGAAAAAATATAGCTTCTAACTAGAATGCCCACTCGACTTAGAAGCTGAAAGATGCCTTCCCAGCCAGAGTAAAGGATGTGTCAACTCTTTGCCAGCTCTCGGGGACTCAACTCTCTTCTGGCTACCAGACACTTATTAAGACCACAAGGAAACCTAAGCTTGCTGCAAGAAATCAGAGATGTCCCGTGTAAGCCGCCAGAGGAGCCACGTCCACTGACCCTCACTAAGAGGTCTAGGTGTCATTCTAGATCTCTATACTCCAATGCTATTGCCAGTCATTATTTTGCTAATGAGCCCTTGGGATGTGGCCAGTCCAGAACAAAACCTAAAGTAAAATATATGTATTTTGAAGATGGGATATAGAAGGAATGCAAAATACTGTTTTTGTTAAGATAGCATTTTAGACATTTGGGATTAACTATTTTAAAATTGGTTTCACCCCTCTTTTGAGTGTGGTGACTAGAACAATTTAAATCATGTGACTGACATTTCTACTGGACAATGCTGCCTTTGACTCTGAGTGCAGCCCTGGCACCCGGTCCCTGTGGGAGCTTGCTTTGTGAATGCCACTTACAGGTTTGCAGAGATACGGGGCAGAGGGTACAGCCTCAGCACTGAGGAACATGGGCCAAGTACAACTAAACTCAGAGATCAGAACTTGGGACCATCAGGACTCATCAGTGACAGCAGACTGGCCTCAGTCTCCATTAAGACCAACTTCTGAAGTAAGGTGAGGATTAACACACTTGCCTTTTTGAAACTCAAGTTGAGATGCCAAACCATCCCCTCAGAAGGTAGTTCTGTCTTCAGGGGCCATTTGTGAGTCTGACTGCCACTGGGCTGAGCCTGACAAGAGACGCCACCAGCCAGGAATTCAATTCCCTGAGACAGCTACTTCCTTTCCCACCTTGCTGCTGAGCCAACGTTCTCAGTAACCCAGTATAACAGAAGGGGGTTTCAAACTGAATTTATTATATTCATCAACCTGCATGTAACACACTGTCCAGCAAACAATGGAATCACCTCTGCAAGGAAGAGCTTTCCTTCCTTCCCTGGACTGTGCCTCCACCCAAGGCCAGCTAACGATTGTTTCATCTCTCAAAGCATGGCTCCATGTTTACCTGCTAAGACCCACTTGTGTCCAATTCATTGCTAAGCTATACCGGCATGTTTTGCAATTCTGTGATTCAACCTAGTTACTAAAAAACACAATGACACTGAACCTTTCAAAACATCATCTGATTACTAGGTTAGTGGTGTGAAGGCTGATGCAATCCTAAATCTGACTGCCATCAGCTGTGACAGGAAGTAAGTAGGCAGGCATCTCAGAGTACAAGAAATTGTTGTGGCCCCAATGACGTCTGAGGCTGAAGCCATAATGTATCTGGGACCTCAAGTCATCCACACCAGTGCCCAGTTCATGGCAAGTGCACAATCCAGTTAATCACAGGTGTGAAGAACTACGAACCCAACGCTCAGGCCCTCTGTGTCTCAAGAAAGAGGAATGCTGTCTGAGCTAGCACAACTGGTCTGGTTTCAATCAGGCTTTGGGGTGGTTACCAGCCAGCCTGACACCCACTCCCAAGCCCAGGAGCCCTTTTGATAAGCAAAAACAATTCTAGTGGCCATTAGGCAAGGCCACTCTTTGATCATGATAAGAAAAGCAAGGCCCCTCCATGATATCTGAACACAGGTAAAACAGTATGACCACCGAAGTAATAAAAAGGACCAAACAGCCTGATCCTGGCTGACTATAGCTGCTTTTCTACAAGGCCCACAGCTCTAGACTCTCTCCACTGTTCAAGCAGGGAAGAATGTTAAGATGCCTGCCCCAAGATCACTCCTGCTGTCTACCAGCCCTTGGTCCTGGGCAAAGCCTCAATCTTTACTGTGAGCAAGCACAAGCACAGATCCTCTGAGACTTAAGACCAAGGCATCCCAAAAGCTACCCACAGCAAGCTATCCTTCATAGGATGACTTGACTATGGCTAAAAAGAACTTATTATCCCCTTTCCTGGGTGGTGCCTACAGTGGCCAATGCCCCCTTTCATATAGAGAACTCATCTGAGAAGAACACAGAGGAGATGGGGACAAACAGTGGTTGTTATGTGTCACTTCTGTGACAGACTAGACAAGTGACACTCTCCAAATAGGTCTATTCTATTCCCTTTCTTTAAAAGAAAACTCAACAATACAGAAAGAAACAGAATTAGCCATGAATTTACATAAGTACACATATGTGCACAGAACCATTCGCTAATTCCAGGCCTTTAAAAATCTTCTTATAAATCATTACAACTGATAGGTACAATCAAAGGATGTAAGTTAGGCAAAACCCTACAACTACCCAGAAGTACAAACCAGGCCAGCAGCCAGAGAAGTCTGCTTAGCTTTCCAGGGTGTGACCTGAACCAGGTACTTAAACAGAGCCTCACTTTCTCATTCTGAAAATTTAGGCACACTCAAAGATGCTGCAGGATGACAGGTCAAAGTTCCAGAACAGTGTCTGGCAACGGGGCAAGTTCAAAGCAGAAATCCTTGCTTTCCTTCCTCACTTTGAGTTCTAGTTGAAGCCAAAACAGTTCTACCCAAGTCCCCATGATTTTCCCTTCATGCCTCCCAAATGTTGGCAGCCTGCCTTGATTACAAACCTTTCCAGAAGCCAAACTGGAGGCCTGGAGCTGACTCAGGGATTAAAGAGTATACACTGCTCTGCAACTGCAGAAGACCCAAGCTCCATTCCCAACACCCACATCAGGCTGCTCACAGACACTTGTAACTCCAGGCCTTGGTTTCCAAACCCTCCTCTCACCTCTGTGGAAAACCTACAATTATGTGTACATACTCACATACAGAAACATTCACACAAACACAAATATAATTTTGTGTTTTGTTTTGTTTTTTGACAGGATCTATGTAGCTCTGGCTGTCCTAGAACTCACTATATAGACCAGGCTGGGCTCAAAGTCAAAGTGATCCTCCTGCCTCTGCCTTCCGATTGCTGGGATTAAAGATGTATGTTACCATGTCACATAAATATAGCTTAAATATGTACTAAGATATATATTTTTTAAAGATTTTATTTATTTATTTATTTATTTATTTATTTATTATGTATACAGCATTGTGCTTCCATATATATCTGCACACCAGAACAGGGCACCAGATCTAATAACCGATGGTTATGAGCCACCATGTGGTTGCTGGGAATTGAACTCAGGACCTCTGGAAGAGCAGCCGGTGTTCTTAACCACTGAGCCATCTCTCCAGCCCTAACATATATATTTTTAATCCAAACTCCAACTTGTCCTACATGCCTGAGATAGAGCACAAGATACTACAGAAACTGGCTAAGCTTCTTTAGTGTATCACTTGCAAGGTCACATTTAATAATTTAGTGGAAATTGTTTCATTTTAATTGGCTCTTCCATCAAAATTTACCTCTTAATTGCCCTATCTTGCCTACCAGGTGTTGTTTTTCTCTAAGAGAAGGAAACCTCACATTAACATTCAAAAGACCTAGTTTTGGTCACATGTGCCAAAGCCTGTGAAGCCAATAGGAAATTTACATGTGATGTGAAGCAAACAGGTGTTTCTGAAACCCAACTAATCTTGTTTATTATCTTTATCCATGAGTTAAATCCACACCAAACTGGCTTGTTTTGAAAACTTATTCTATCAAATTTCTGCTCATTCTGCACAAAGGTTATTGACAAACCAATTAAAACGAATGCCCTCCAAACACCAACCTTCACGACAGCACCCGAGGCAACTATCTTTAGAGAGCCCTTTCACCATGAAAAGCAGACTTCAGCAAGGAGAGAAGTGCCTCGGTTTGTTGAGACAGGGTTTCCCTGTGTGGCCCTGGCTGTCCTGGAACTCCCTCTGTAGACCAAGCTAGGTCCACCTTGCCTCTGCTGGGATTAAAGGTGTGTGCCACCACACTGAGCTGGAAAATGCTGGTTGAAGGCTCAGTCTCGGTTGTGTTCTGAGACTTGATGCAGCAGGAATTTGGGTGTCAACCCATGTAACAGAGTACCAACCTCAAAGTAGAGGTAAACTGAGGAGACGACTGCAGAATTAGCATTAGGGGAACCAGGGCTCACTACACAGGGATGCTTAACAGAACGGACTTATGAGGCCCTTCCAGTGAAGGAACCGGCTTCCCTTTTGGCAGCCATAATGGTCGAACATGTGCTTCTATGACCTTGACCTAGTCACTAAAGTCAGATGCCGGTCTCGTGACAAGGAGCCAATCAGAGGTTAGCTGGTGGCGCTATGCTTTACGACCCTGGGTGTGCTTTACAGACAAGCGCACGACAATGACATAGAGAGCATAGCAACCACCCTGGGAGGGCCTATGGGCCATAACAACCAGTTGACCAATCAACACAGGGCAAGCCCTCCAAGCCTGGAGGCACACCAATCGTGAGCCTGTGCGTACCCCTAGACACTCCCCTTACGCTGCCCTATAAAGATCTATGCGCAGCAGCTTCAAGCCGTCTTTTCTAGCTGTCCGCCATGGCGGGTGGGTGAAAGACCCGAGCTAACATGGGGTTAGCTCGTTAAATTACAATAAAGCCTCGTGCAGTTTGCAGCAAGCTCTCAAATCCGCCTGGTGATTAGGGTGACCGCGAACCTGGCCTGAGACCCGGGATACTTGAGTTTTCGGGGGTCTAACACCAGAACTACCACTGAGCTGGTCACAGCCTACCCTTTTCTATGAGGCTTTTTCTAGGCAGTCTACTGCTTACTGAGCAGTTTATCTGAACACTAGACTAAGGGAAATGAAAAAAAGCCCAGTCTCTTTTATTTCTATGACTAAAGGTCGAATACAGCAGCTGAGAATGAGCAAATGTGTGCTCAACTGTGCTACCCTCACTCAGACAGAAAATCAACACCCGCAGCAAAGGTCTCTGGAACCCACAGGTCCTTTGTTTCAATAAAGGAGATGATAATCTATTGAAGGAACCGGCTTCCCTTTTGGCAGCCATAACAGCCGAACACGTGCTTGCCATAAACCTGCCTTGGTCACTTAAGAGGTCAGATGCCTGTCTTGTGACAAGGAACCAATCAGAAGTTAGCTGGTGGCGCTATGCTTTACGACCCTGGGTGTGCTTTACAGACAAGCGCACGACAATGACATAGAGAGCATAGCAACCACCCTGGGAGGGCCTATGGGCCATAACAACCAGTTGACCAATCAACACAGGGCAAGCCTCCAAGCCTGGAGGCACACCAATCGTGAGCCTGTGCGTACCCCTAGACACTCCCCTTAAGCTGCCCTATAAAGATCTATGCGCAGCAGCTTCAAGCCGTCTTTTCTAGCTGTCCGCCATGGCGGGTGGGTGAAAGACCCGAGCTAACATGGGGTTAGCTCGTTAAATTACAATAAAGCCTCATGCAGTTTGCATCAAGCTTTCGCCTCCATTCTGTGTTTGGGGTGGCCGCCGTCCTGGGCTAAGATTCTGGAAGCCTCAGCTTTTCGAGGGTCTTACACTATCAGGAACAGTGGACACATTTACCTAGCCTATCTCGGATTCCTAAGTAGATCCCGCTCTTATCTGATGTAAACTAGGAGAGCAAAATTGATTCCCATTTCAGAGCAAATAGTAAAGACAAAGGGTCAAAAATGGCACAATAATGTTTATTTCAACCTTCAAACAGCACAAAGAAGTGACAGCTTCTGATGCCAAATCATACAAGTATTATTAGAGAACAAACAAAAACAAAGAAAGTCATTCAACAACAAAAAGTAAGTGCTTCACATCTCACGCAGGCCATACTGTGCGTGCGCGCTGCCAGCAGGCAAAAGCTTCCCACAACGTGCCTCCGACAGCAGGACCCAAGCAAGCCAGGGTCCCAGAGAAGGTGCATTCTCACCTGGGAGTTTAGCCCCAAGGCACTACAAATCCCACTGTTCCAATTAGACTTCTGTAAACCTGATCTTAAAATGTAACTAGGATTTGGGAGTGGTACAATGAAAACAACCTAAAATAGAACAGAGTATGGCAAGAAAGTAAACAAGATTTCCCATAAAGCATCAGGAGAAACTCGATGCTGGCTGGCTTAAGGAAATGCCATGTTGTTATTTCTCAGCAAATCTAAACCTCAGAAGCTTAACCGACAGGTCGAGTCAAAGCATTCAGAGACAATCCTGACCTCCTGTTTTTATTTATACATTTTTTTTGTTGTTTTTGGTAAATGTTTCATATAAAACATAAAATCAAGTTCTATTTTATAAAAAAAACTGAATATTTTAATAGTAAAAATATATATTTAAATTTCTTTTTAAAAAGACACATAGCAATACTTCATAAGACTGGATTTGACCACCCCCTCACCCACCCACCCGTGGCCAGCTGTCCACTCTGGCACTGTGGACAGCTACATTAAGGTACATTAAGGCAAAGGCTGCTGGAGAGGCATGTCCGCTGCGCCTGGACTGGAGGAGATTCAAGGTGTACGCCCTGCTCCTCACAGGGTCAGAAGGGCTTCTCCCTCACATTCACTGAGCCATCCTGCATCCCAAAGTAGACTCTCTCTGCCATGTTGATGAACAGGCCGGTGTCCACCACACCTGCAGAATGAAATAGGAACATTAAGGTCCAGCTTCCCAAGACAACTCCAACATCCAGAGTCTCTGGGAGCAAACAACCATAAACAGTGCCAGACAAAACACAAAACTAAAGCCTTGCTCTCTCAAAACAACTGAAAGAAACTGGAGTTATCTTTGTTCCTTCCTGGCACCTCTTCCTTCCACTACATCATGGCTTGCTCTGTGTACCCAAATGTGCCAGCTTCATCCCACCTTGGAGCCTCTGCTCATGCTGCTCCCCTTTCCTGAATGGTCATCCTTAACAGGGTCAAGGTTAGCTGCCCCTCTTTATCCTCCCATGTGTCTTCTACAGAGACCCTCCAAGACTATGCTATATAGACCCCCCTCCTCCAGGTATCTTCTCTATGAGATAATCACAAAGCATACACCTGACAAAGGAGTCACATCAGAATACAAGTCACTAAGTAAAAGACAACCCAAAAGAAAAGTGACTTATCAAGTACTTCTTTTTTTTTTTTAAGATTTTATTTATTTATTATGTATACAACATTCTGCTTCCATGTACATCTGCACACCAGAAGAGGGCACCAGATCTTATAACGGATGGTTGTGAGCCACCATGTGGTTGCTGGGAATTGAACTCAGGAAGAGCAGTCGGTGCTCTTAACCACTGAGCCATCTCTCCAACCCCCTCAAGTACTTCTTTTAAAAGCAACTCCAAAAAACCAGTGTTTCAAAGGGCATTCATTCATGCTCACTAGTGACAGGGCATCAAAGACTGACTACTCAGTCACCAGGGAAGTCATAACAGTTGCCCAGATTGTGAAGGCACAGACAGGAGCATTGCTTGGGTCATTGCTTGGGTTAAAGGGAGAAGGCAAGGGAGTTTCAACTTGTGTTTTTGTGGAAGATCATCTCAGAACAGGCCACTGCTTACCCACAGTTTAGAATAAGGTAATTTCCAAAGGATAAGTAAAATTAGAACATCTGTGGCAGCCCTCAATACATAAGCAAAATGAAATTGAGTGACTGAAGTATAACAGTCCAGGAACAAATAAATGGCCTGCACAACTACAGCTTCATTCTGATCAAAGCCTTTGTAACACAACCTAGAAGCTTCAAACCCACTTCAAAGGCTATAGAGAATCAGGGCAGTGGTCTACGGCAGATTCTGGAGCCTCCAGTCAATCAATTGCTAGGACTGACAGATCCCCTCACCTCTCAAAAACTCAAGGAAAGGCAGAACATGCTGAATGTGGCAGAGGATAGCCCCAATGAAACACACAGGACTGTTTGCTGAGTGTCTCACTTGTACAAATGCACCTGGGAATAAGCAGGAAAGCTTGTCCCATTCCTCTTTCCTGGATATTTTCCAACAGCAAAAAGGAAAAGGAGAGCCAACGACAAACCATGGATGGACCTGTGGTAACACGGCATCTTTCTCACTCTCAGTTGTAACTCTGAAGTCTCCAGGACATAGATTCTTCATGCTCAGTGAAAGGCAACATGGACAAAACTTCCCCACATATAACACTTCAAAGTCACAAAAGCCAAGAAAGGCCTGAGGAAGAGCAAGAGAGCCCCCTAGTGGGCAAAGGAGGAACCTGACTTTTCACTCCACCCTGGGTCACTCTGCCTAACTGCACAACATCTACCTCCTGCCTTCTTGGCCTTTGGGAGAGGTAACACTAAGCAACAGAGTAATTCATATTATTACTTCATGAATGAGGGAAAGATTGCCAGAAGACTAAAGACTGCCAGAGGCTAGACTTGGAAGAAGCTCATATAGTCACACTGGCTTCATTCCCAACTAGCACAAATAACTTAGAATCTAGCAAAAACAAAAGTGTGGGAGAGGTGGCAGTGGTGGCACAGGCCTTTAATCCCTGCACTCAGGAGGCAGAGGTAAGTGGATCTCTGAATTGAGGCATGCTGGTCTACAGAGTGGCAGGGCAGCCAGGACTACGGAGTAACCCTGTCTCAAAAAATAAAAATAAAAATAAAAATAAAAGTAAAAATGGGGGGGGGGTTGAAACAAGGCCTCATGTAGCCCAGGCTGGCCTCAAATCCATTGTAGCCAAGGAAGTCCTTGACCTCCTGATCCTGCCTCCACCTCCCAATTACCAGGATTACAGGCCTGTGTCCCTACTTGGGCATTAATGTAATAATTAATGATGACAACAGTGTGTCCTTTCTCCCTACAGCCTTTATTCATCCAACACTGCTTTAAGTGGAACTCATTTAATCCTCACACTAGTACTGGCTTCTTTTGCAGAGAAACTGAGGCACACAGCTGTCAGCTAGGGGCTCCAAGTTCACAGTGCTAGAGCACAGGTGGGTTAGAGTCTTTATCCAGGCAGTCTTCCCCCAGCCACCATACTGTGATAAACCGTTTTATCTACCTCACTACCCAGATATGATTAGACTGTTCCTCAACACTGCAAGGATGATGAGGTCTTTCAAATCACCTCTTCCTTTAAATCCCCTCTTACGAGCTCTGACCCTCCAGATTTCTTAAGCCTAGACTCCAATTCATCTCTATCCAGCTACCCCAATCTTCATCCGGATCCTCAATTCCTACTTAACTATCCCTTGGCATAAAGTCTATGCTTATATCATACGGCCTCACTTCAGCATGGCACATGAGCAAGTGAGCATTCAAGTTCAATGTTTAAGGTCTGGAGAGATGGCTTAGTGCTTTTAAGAGAGAATATTGCTCTTGTAGAGACCCAAGTTCAATTCCCAGCACCCATGTCACGTCAGAAGGCTCACGACTACCTCTAAATTCCAGGAGAACAAATGTTCTCTTCGGGTTTCTATAGGCACCTGCACCAGAATGCACATACTTGCACACACATAATTAAAAATAACACCAATCTTAAAAGTTCAAGGTCAAGAGGCAGACAACCTAGGGTTCCCACCTTGATGCTGAAATTATTAGACAAACCACTTAGTTTAGCTCTAGGCCTGTGTTGTCCCCTGTAATTACCTCATGCAAGTGAGAATCAAATGAAACTGTTTAGAACACTAAGCAGTGTCTAGATAACGTGATGCTAATACCCAGATCAACATCACTTCTATGAAACTGCTCCACACCTTTCAAAAAGGAATCTGTGAACTAAACTCCTGCTATTTCTCCAACAGAATCAGCACTTTCAGTATTTGCAGGCATGGCTTCACACAGCCTTCCCCAGGTGTACGTCACCTACCTTGAATCTAAGAGCAATCCCATGTATTATACAGGCATAGCACCTTGCCTAGATATGTAACCAATGAATGTGGGTGAACTGAGTTGCTTTTCCCTAAAAAGGTCAAAGAGGCTGCAGTCAAACTCCTGAAAAAGGGGAGGTGGGATCTCTCCCAGAGATGGTGACCTTATTTCAAAGCAAGCACCCTCTAACTTGCCATCAGCTCCAGGGCTATCCCAATTCAAACAGACTATAAAGTGCATACACATCAGCACTATTACATAAGCCAAGGGGAGGGAGATGATTCAAGTGTAACAAAACTAAGTCCTACAAAGCACACGTGCTCAAGCCTCTGTGGCCAAAAGAGCGAGCAGTTATGAAGGGACGGAGACTATGTCCAGTGAATACCACTCAGGTTACCTGGAGTCATTTTGATAGCTGTGTTCACTTCACTCCACTTGTGCACCCGGTCAAACTTCCAGTCCAGGATAAAATTCCCATTATCTGTCACCACAGGCCCCTAGAAGATAATTTTCCACGGTGACCAAGGATGAAAACATAGGTAGGCAAAGGAAAGTAAAGAGGACAACTAGACAGGTGTCCTAACTGATGGGCTCTGATCCTGCTCTGTGCTTCCTAGAAGGTGGCGACGTAAAGCAGCAGTGAGCATGTGCTCTGAGTTCTGGAGACTCGGATTTAAGTCTTAATACCACACAGGTAGAGAATTAAGAGGAGCCATTGGCTTCTCTGAACCTTGTTTCTCGAGCGGCAAAAAGGGGGACAGAGATGCAAACAGGAGGGCTCACAGAGAGAAATTTTTAGCTTACAGAGTGAAAACCTCCAACATAACTACATCTCAAAGTTTAGCATAAGCACCATCAATAATACAAAATAAGGTTGTACTGACTTCACACATCACACCCTCCCCATCAATGTCTCATTAAAAGGACAGGGCAGCCGGGCGGTGGTGGTGCACGCCTTTAATCCCAGCACTCGGGAAGCAGAGGCAGGCAGATCTCTGAGAGTTCGAGGCCAGCCTGGTCTCAGAGCAAGTGCCAGGATAGGCTCCAAAGCCAGAGAAACCCTGTCTCGGGGGGGGGGGGGGGGAGGACAGGGCATCTGGGCAGTGGTGACATATGCCTGTAATCCCAGCCCTCAGGAGGCAGAGGTAGTTGGATAGGAGTCTGAAGTCAGTCTGCTCTACAGAGTGAGTTCCAGGATAGCTGGGGCTACACAGAAACCCTGTCTCAAAAAAAAAAAAAAAAAATTAAAAAGGGGGGGGGGGAGAGAGACAGACAGTCAAACAGGTATGGGGATGGAAAGTTTTAGCTACAAATCCAGAAGTCCTCAACACGATTGGACACTAAAGAATAGGATTGTTTAACAATAAAAAATATTGACAAACATAAGTGAAAGGTTCAGGCTTTAATGCTCATCGGCAATAAAGAGACAGACCCCACCCCCTGACAACAGTCAGCACGCACAAGAAAACGTGCTATGTCATCATCACATCACCCACCACGCATGTGTGAGGACTCTGTGCATGAGTGGAAGCTCAGCGCGCAAGCGCAGTCTTCCCTTTAAAAGTTCCAACTTCCCTGCTACTCTACTCTACTCTTTCTTATTCCCTCCCTCTCACCTATGCGCCCTCTCTGCCTCTCTATGGGACTGGCTATGGCCTGTTCCTCTTCTCTCTTTAGTCTCCTACTCTCCTGGCCCTAATAATAAACTGGTTAACACGTCTCATCTGCCTCTTTTTCTCTTTTTCTTCAAAAACATAACATTAAGCATAGGCAAGACTCCTCTGCAGCCTGGAGTGGAGTCCAGTTAAAACTATACAAAGGTAAACGAGGTGTGGTGGCTTATGTCTATAATCCCAGCACTTGGTTAGGTAGAAGCAAGGAGATCAGAAGTTCAAAGTCAACTCCAACTATATAGCAAGTTCAAAGAAGCCTGAACTATGTACGGCCCCTCTCCTCAAACAAACAAAAATCAAGGGGAGAGGGCTGAGGCCTCGGCGAAGGCACAGTATAACCAGTTCTCCTTTTGAAGAAAGTCAAGAAAGCATGATCATTTCTTTTTCTCTATTTCCCAATTTTTTCTCATAGCTACATACATTTCAGTTTGGTTCATTACTTTTGGTTGTGTATTTAAATGCAAAAGAAAAAATTATTTCCAGGCCACAGCTATAAACTGATGAGAAACAACCCCACTGGGGTGCTGTGTGTTCCCCTCCCCCAAGAAAGTCTACTTACTGATACATTTAGGGTAGAAGGAGAAGGCAGGGCATATAGCTCAGTGGGGGAGTACTTGCCTGGTATTTCAAAAAGCCCTGGGCCTAATTCCTAACACTGAAAAAGAAAAAAAGGAAGGGAGTGGTGCTGCCTTGAGCAAAAAGTTCCTGGAAAGATCAGCATCTTCCTCCAGGCTTCTGCAGGACATTAACCAGCTGGAACTTCAATGGCTGGGTGTATGGAGTCTAGACTGTTACTCCTCCAGAGACAATTATCTTGAGCATCTACACCTTTTGAAAGGCAAAAAAAACCTTTGAAATGTAGACAATAAGAATGCTACCAGAGTCAGAGTGGTAGTGGTACAAGCCTTAAATCCCAGTGCTCAGGAGGCAGAGGCAGGTGGAGCTCTGAGAATTTGAGGCCAGTCTGGTCTACAGAGTTCCAGAACAGCCAGGGCTACACAGAGAAACTCTGTCTCAAAAAACAAAATAAAACAAAACAAAAAAAGGATACTACCAGATAGTGCTGAGGCCCAGAGCTAAGATTTCCCCATTTTACTGTGACCTGCCTACCTGGTGTTTCCAATGTATTTGAAAAGTGTCATTTTGTGATCTTCTTTGTTTTATCTCTGTACAAACTTAAAACTGTTACCACATTGGTGGCACACACCTTTAATCCCAGCACTCGGGAGGCAGAGGCAGGCAGATCTCTGTGAGTTTGAGGCCAGCCTGGTCTCCAGAGCGAGTGCCAGGATAGACTCTCCAAAGCTACACAGAGAAACCCTGTCTCGAAAAACCAAAAAAAAAAAAAAAAAAAAAAAAACTGTTATCTCACTGGAACACTGGAATGCAGAATTTGGGGTAACCTAGATCTGTATTCCCAGACCATCACTTATGCTCTTTGAGATGAGAGTTGTACTCTTACAGGTATAGCCACAAAAAAGCTGAGAGGAGAGAGGAAAATATCACACCAGGTAACCTAAAAGAACTTTCTGCCCCAAAGAGCTTCCAGAAGACAGACAGACAGACTGACAGAAACACACACACACACACACACACACACACACACACACACACACTCTTACGTTTCAGGAATCTAACTGCCACAGAAAGGAGGACAGGAACACACTGAGCCAGGGTGCTCGGAAACCTCCCTGGCCACTTACTGCCTTGTTGACAGCCATTCGAAGTTCTACCTCGCCCCCAAACTTCTGGGTCACAGCTCGGCTTACTGGGACATAAGCCATTGGGATGACCTCAATAGGGATCCCCTTGTGCCACCGATCTCCAAGGTTCTTTGAATCTTTCCTGGAAAGAATGCCAATCAAATTAAGTAAGTTCAACGTGCAACCAAATTCAGGCAAGAGGCTAACTAGACAGCTGGAGGGGAAAGGAATCAGGAACAGTACAGGGGGCTTCAGAAGTATGGGCTGCTTTACACTAAAGAGAAACTTGGACAATGTGGCAAAAATGTTAAAACCTGCCCTGCTGGCTTGTTGACTAACCTAGGTTTTTCCTTGCAGCTATGGTATTTCTTGAGTAAATACATATGCTGGTATCTCTTCTAGCATGCTCAGCATAGCACCCCTCAGGCGACTTGGGGGAAAAAAAAAAAAAAAAACAGCCCAGAAAGACTGAGCACAGACAGCACAGTCACGTGTGGCTTAGCCTGACCCCAGAGGAGGAGGACGAGCTGAGTCACTCACTGCCTGTGGAAGGGCTGGCCTGCTTCCTGAGGCTCCCTCTGAAAACATAATGAGTGACACATGCAGACTCGCTCTGCCCACAGGGTGACACTGTTTCCTCCCCATCCCCAAACCTGAGTGCTGGGATAATTAGCAGGAGTCTCTGCCTGGACTCCTAGAGAACAGGCAGGCAGTCCTTCCTGCATTCCGCTACAAGCTTTTCTCTGTACAGGGGATGAGACTTGGAAACCCATAATCCTTCTCAGCTGCAGCACAGAGCCCTGGAACGGTACCTGAAATCCGCGATCACAATGAAGCGACTGGCATAACCAGCCACAATCTTCTCCTGGGTCAGGCAGCCTCTAACAGGAAAAGAAGAAAGTGGACATTAGAGTGAGATCATCTTAATTTGGGGACTAAGGTCAGACACAGGAATCCCAAACATGCTCACTTAGAGAAATTTGACTTCTGTTTTAAAGAGCCACCCTCAATCCTATCGTGCTGCTTTCTAGTAAATGGAATACAAATACATTAGCTTGTGTCTGGTAGAAACCTAGGAATTGGACAATGGTTCCATTCAGGCCAAGCACATCCCTTCTGAGATATGTCTGAGAGGCACTGTGTTGGGGAGACATCTCTGAACATGTCCTGAAAAGACTGCCCTGTGGACTATGTGACAGCACATAGCTCAGACCCTGAATTGTCTGGCCTGTCTCTATTGCTCCCTAGGTAATTACTTCACACCTGTAGCCAGGATAACATAAAACATGATCATTCTGATGTTTCCAAATAAAGGAAGAGTTCCCCAAATGATCACAGACTCCAGAGTTTTAACACAAAAGCCACAGACCTAACCATCTAACCCAAGAATAATCAGAAATTCCAGGCTTGCTCAGAGGCATACGGTATCTTGTACTGATAAGAAGACAAACTCATAGGTATCCAGGACAACTGTTTACTGTCCTCCATTTCTGCCTTGTTAAGGATTAGCTGAGAGTCTTTTAGCAACCGAGTCCCACAACACTCACCCACCGCCCTTAATGAGATTGAGCTCGGCATCCACTTCATCAGCACCATCAATGGCAAGGTCAATCTGTGGAGAAGGAAGGAGCTGCTTGAGCTGAGATGCTGTGCCAAACCTTATCAAGCTGTAACAGCTCATCAGGTTCTCAGAGCTAGGCCCAGTATTTCCACTCAACCACCCAAGAGACTAAAAGGTACTTTGCTGAGGTCACAAGAGAAAGGAGCCTAAGACACACACTGTCCAACTCTTACCCACTACATTTGCTTCCCTTGGTCTGCTTGAACAAAGTGGAATTGTTAGCATGCATTTCCAAAAAGTTAAAACACTGATTGGCAGTAGTAGTCAAGGACAAACATTTAAGGTATTGTAGTGTGGAGCCCGCCAAAGGGCCATACACAGATATACAGCAGGACTGGAGCATGAAATTCCAAGGGGAGAGAAAAGATCATTAATGAAAAGGGCAGAGTAAAACTGATTCCAAAGATTGCACTAATGTGGACAGATACAGGCAATTCCAAATAGACAAGAATATTAAAAGAAGACATCTCTAAAGATGACAAACATTCAATATAATCTTGAATTTGGGAATGATTTCTGCCTACAGAAACCCAGAATCCCCCAGGAGGTCCTTCCCAAAGTTTACCATGTACTCCTTGGCATGGCTAGACCCTGTCAAATCCCCACCCCATGCCTGCCCGCTATGCCCAAATCACTACAGGAAGTCTGGGCATCACCCACATACCCAACGGCTATTATCTTCCTCTCCAGTGATCCTCTCTTGGCCTGCCATCGAGCCTCTGCAGCTAAGCACAAACCTAGCCTCTTGCTACAACACTGCCCTAGAGCCTGAAGTGTACAAGTTACAATTCTGTTTCTGCCACTTAAGCAAATAACGTACATACCCTTTCTACATCTAGCCACTGGGATAGTCAAGAGTACCCACTGTCAAATTAAACTTGCCCTAGCACTAATGACAACTCAGGTGGACTGGGTGACAGGTGTGCTGCTCACTCTCCACAGCTTCAGTCTCTTCTGGGTGCAACCCTTAAACCTAACAGCCTTTTCCACAAACATTAGTTTCCAAATGGCCACAGCTGCCTCAGATATGACTTCTCCCTCCACTTAGCTATAAGTTATGCAGGCTGGCTTACTTACAAGAAGGGACTCTCAGGAAACCATAGACCAGCCCTGGGGCTGTCCACACCCCTACTGAGCCCTAGAAGTTAAATCTCAGGGAAGCTAACTTGTACTATGCTTATACTAGAAATTAACCACCTCTTCCGCTTGTGATTTTGGGCAGAATTGACACTCGAGGTGAATATAATCGACTAATGTTTTCTGGGCCTGCCAATATATCTGGAGCCAAGAGGAGAGAGAGAGAGAGAGAGAGAGAGAGAGAGAGAGAGAGAGAGAGAGAGAGAGAGAGAGAGAGAGAGCGAGAACTCCATAAGTCTCTCTCTGCCTTACCTCTGGGTGTTGATCCAGGTCGCTGAGGGTTAAGCCATACTGCAAGATAAGCTGCCTGGCCTGGAGAGGGCAGGAAAAAACAACCACAATCATTTACTCTGAAAATATGGCAAGGGCCTGCAGAATTCTTTTGATGTTTCAAACCTTAAAGATTGACCTAGGTTCTCCTCTCTCATATCCTAAACTCACCTACCAACAGGTGGGAGATGTAGCCCACAAAAAGCAATGCTGACTGCTACTTCATTTCAGGAACTGCAGCACACTGGGGAGATGGTTCCAGGTGAGCTAAGGGCTTCCCCTCCCTGGTTTGGGAAACAATATCAGGGTGCTCCTAAAACTTCAAATACATCTGGGAGGCTGAGACACAATTCAAACCTAGCCTCAGCTAAAATCATAATGTCATGTCTCAAAAGACCAAGGACTGGGAACGGAGCTCTGTGATGGACATGTTCCAGGCATGCCAAAGGCCCCAGGTTAGATCCCTAGCATGGGCAGCAGTAGGGAGCTAAAAATAAGACCCAAATCCACAAAATACAAGATCCAGGAGGTTGAGGCAGGAGGACTTCGAGAATGGAAAAATCAGGGTCCCAGGGATCTACAGCTTCCTTCCTCACGCCAGACTCTGTCTCACCCGACAACACCCAAGCCACTCTCTGCCTGGAAACCATGCAGGCCAAGGAATCAGAACCTCCTGGCAGACACAGCTTTTCTCCCTCCGGTGGACCTTCTCAGACCCCACCCCACCCTTCTACACTGGGAGAAGGGTAGGCTGTAACTTTTTGGCCAGAAGGGAAACCATCAGGGTGAGGTAAGAATGGAACTCAGTTCAGAGTCACTTGTTCAAACTTCCAGAGTCTAACACCAGGTCATTTATTTTAGCCTTATTTAAACACAGCACCATTTTAGAAAACAGTTTGATAACAAGTAACTCAGTCCCATGAGTATAACAGAATGTAAGACTTGTTTACACTGAAACTCTTTACAAAGTACATCTAGCTTCTTTCATAAAGATGGATACTGCTGTCACAGGGATAGTGCCCAGGATATAGGTTATAGGGAGAACGGGTAAAAATAAATAATGCCTGTGGGTGTCAGGATTGGCCTGGCCCTAGGATAACATAGAAGTCATGGCCCTAAAATAACACAGAAGTCACTTAGGCTGCTGTAAAGTACTAGTAACATCACTCAAGTATGGGCTTTATAACCAGGAAGCAATGCTCAAGATTTAGGTGCAAAGCATCCTGGATACATAAACATAAATTCTGGGGGATATGAGTAAAGCTGGCTCTATGGATAGCAAAGATCACCAAGTTGTAAAATCCACTCTTTCTCAGCTTTCCGGAAGAACAGATAAGCATCTTCTTCCTTTGAAGAGATAAGCTGGCATGTTTAGCCTTTTCTGGCTTCTCCAGTGCTTATCTCCATACCCTCTACACCATCCTGTAGTGGTATATTATCTATGATTTATTAAAGCTTGCCTGAGGATTCAGAAAGCAAAGTCAGCCTCAAGATACACAGATCAGTCAGTGGTGATATACAACTTTAATTCCAGCAGCCAGAAGCTAAGAGGTGGTGGTACACACCTTTAATCCGACTCAGGATTGAGATAAATAGATCTCTGAGTTCAGGGCCACCCAGGGATACATGAGATTGAATCAGTCTAAAAGAGTAACAGATCACATGCCTTTAATCCCAGCACTAGAGGGGTACAAAAGATAGAAGCAAAGTCTTCTGTAGTCAGTAGAGGATTCATTCTCCAGCCACACTGAGAGGCAGCAGTTTGAGACTTGGAAAGAGCTGGTACGTGCAGGGCGTTGGTGGCGCACACCTTTAATCCCAGCACTGAGAGGCAGAGGCAGGCAGATCTCTGTGAGTTCGAGGCCAGCCTGGTCTCCAGAGCGAGTGCCAGGATAGGCTCCAAAGCTACACAGAGAAATCCTGTCTCGAAAAACCAAAAAAACAAACAAACAAACAAGAGCTGGTTGGTGGATCAGCCCTCTCAGCCTGAGCTAGAAGTGAGAGCTAGTGACCAGCTGCTTTGCTTCCCTGATATTCAGCTTGAACCCCAATATCTGTCTGAGTCTTTTATTTGTGTTACACCATCCCCAGTCCTGTATGTCAGCTCACAATACTATAAACAAGTTCCACCTGGGATCCCTGGCACATTTGGCATAGACTCATAAGCATTCCCTACCAGGCAACCCACAGCCACTGCACTCTTTTAAGAGCCAGAGAAGGAAACAGGAACCAAGGAATGGAATACTTACCCAACAAAGACAAGATCAGATATCAACACCCAGAATTATAGTCATCCCAAACCCAGATGCCTAGACACCATAGTAAAAATATAATCAATAACAGCCAGGACAATATGTGTCCCCTAGGGGGTGGGCCTATCCCAAAGGATACAAAAGACTCTGATGACACCCTATGGAAGGCCTCACCATCCAGGGGGAGCAGAAAAGATATGTGACAGATAAAGTTTTAGTTGGGGGGGGGGAACGGGTGGGAGAAGGGAACTGGGTTTGTCATGTAAAACAATCCTGTTTCTAATTCAAATAAAAAGTTGGGGGAAAAAATGTGTCCCCTAAAGCCTAGCAACCCCACTACAGTAGGTGCTGAGAAATGAAATATGGATGAAACACAAGACTAGGACTTCAAAATGGCTATTATAAATACAATCAGGGACCTTAAGGAGGGTATGAAAAAATTCTTTAATAAACTCTGTGAAAATACAAACTGTGGAATCAAAGAAAGCAGTTCAAGAACATGCAAGTAGAAACAGAATCAATAAAGAAAACACAAACTGAAAGAAACTAGAAATGAAAAATTTAGAAACTTGAAGAGGAACCTCAGAGGTAAGCCTCACCAATAGAATTCAAGAGCAATTTTGAATAGCCTATATCCCCCAGTGAAACAGAAGCAGTAATTAAGTCTCCCAAGCCAAAAAAAAAAAAAAAAAAAAAAAAAAAGCCCAATGCTAGATTATTTTAGAACAGAATTATACCAGTCTTTCAAAGAATTAACATCAATACTTCTCAAATTATTCTACAAAATAGAAACATAGGGAACATTGCCCAATTCATTACACAAGGCAATTATCCTGATGCCCAAACCACATGAAAACCCAACCAAAAAAAAGAGAGAGAATTCAGATCAATTCCCCTTGTGAACACAGATGCAAAAATTTTCAATAACATATTTGCAAAACAAATCTAAGAACACATCATAAAAATCATCCACCTTGATGAACTAGGCTTATCCCAGAGATGCAGGGTGGTTCAATATACACAAATCAATAAATATAATCCACCACATAAACAGAATGAAAGACAAAAAACGATCATCATTACATGCAGAAAAGGCCTCCGACATACTCCATGATAAAAGTCTTGGAGAGACTAGGGATACAAGGGACATACTCAACATAATAAAGGCAGTTTACAGTCATAGCCAACATCCCTTAAATGGAGAGAAACTCAAAGCAATTCCACTAAAATCAGGAACAAGACAAGGCTGTCCACTCCATACCTATTCAATATAGTACTTAAAGTCTTAGATAGAGCAATAAGACACCTGCAGGTGACCAAAAGGATACGAATTACAAAGGAAGAAGTATCTTTAACTACAGACAATAATAGAATACATAAGAAACCTGAAAAAACTCTACCAGGAAACTCCTTCAGCTGATAAAATACTTTCAGCAAAGTAGTAGAGCACAATATACATAAATTAGTAGCCCTGAAGGAACACTAGCCCACTTGAGCATGGCTCTAGCAGGTCTTGCCCTTCTTCCATTCCCTCTGCCTTGCTTTAAAAAAAAAAAGGAAGGGAGGGAGGGAGGGAGGGAGGGAGGGAGAAAGGAAGGAAGGAAGGAAGGAAGGAAGGAAGGAAGGAAGGAAGGAAGGAAGGAAGGAGGAAAGAGAAAAAGAAAAAGAAAAAGAAAAGATTAGATTACATTCCTGAAGCTAGCCCCCAAGGTCTACTCCCTTATTTGGCCACTTTCTTCTCCTGAGGGTGACTACCACGGTCCAGTTCACATCATTAAAGTCCAGCAATCAAAAGACCCCTTTTGTTCACCTAAATGACATGCCCAGTCAAAATATACCACCACATCCTAGCCAATTCTAACACAGACCTCCCCTTTTCTCTCTTATTAAAAACTACACCTAGAAGGTCATTTGCTGCTGTTTTTCTGCCTGAGTCAGAAAGCAGCCACTTTACCTTTCTCCCCCACTTTCATTTGCTTAATTAGAGATAACCCAGGATATATTATATTATTTGAGGCTATTGTAAAAGGTGTTAGCTGGGCGTTGGTGGCGCACACCTTTAATCCCAGCACTCGGGAGGCAGAGGCAGTCAGATCTCTGTGAGTTCGAGGCCAGCCTGGTCTCCAGAGCGAGTGCCAGGATAGGCTCCAAAGCTACACAAAGAAACCCTGTCTCAAAAAACCCAAAAAAAAAAGTAAAAGGTGTTTCCCTAATTTCTTTCTCAGTCTGTTTGTATATAGGAGGGCTTGAAGGAGATCCCTGCACAGTGGGGGCTCCCTCTCAGACCCAGATTAGGTACAAACCACACCCAAACACCTGTTTTCACAGAGAGAACCTTTACTGAGGTGCAGGGAATTCTCGAGGTATGGAGGAAGTGGGCATACTGTACTGAGGAGAGGTAACAAGCCACATGGCAGTTCATAGATAAACATAATCGGATTCATTTAAGTTTTAAGAGCTGGTTGGGAACAAATCTAAGCTAAGGCCAAACTTTCATAAATAATGAAAAGTCATTATTCAGGAGCTGGAAGTCCAAAGAAAGCCAACTCCAAGCCACTATGGAAATGGGTGTGACTGTTCAGAAAAGATGAGAATGATCTACCTCAAGATCACTCATGGGCACATACCCCAAGGATGCTTACCCTACCATAAAGATCCTGGACCAACCATGTTCATTACTGCTCTATTCATAATAGCCAGAAAGTATATGAAGAGATCAACAGATTAAAAAAAAAGATAAAGAAAATGTAGAACATTTACATAATAGAGTATTACTCAGCTCTTTAAAAAAATGAAATTCACTAGTAAATGGATGGAGCTAAAAAAAAAAAAATCCACCTGAATGAGGCAACCCAGACCAAAAAGGTAAATATGGTTTATATTCACTTGTAAGTGGATGTTAGTTGTTAAGTCTTTGATAAACAGACTATAATCCATAAAATCAGAGTTTAAGTATAGAATAAGAGACTGGGGTGGATTGGACCAGCATAGAAAGGGGAAATAGGATAGTTATGGATAGACTGGGGGGGGGGGGCTGGAACAGGAGGATCAAATAGAGATGCAGAGGGTAGAGAAGAGTCAGGGAAGAATAGAGAAAACTAAGAGTTTCCAGTTTCTTGGACTAAGTAGCTACCAATATTACCAGCTCTCCTGCCTGCCACTGTGGGAATACTCAACTTTTTTTCTTTTTCAACTTCTTTTCTTATAAATCCACTTGTAGGCCAGGAGTTGGTGGTACACACCTTTGATCCCAGCACTCGGGAGGCAGAGGCAGGCGGATCTCTGTGAGTTCAAGGCCAGCCTGGTCTCCAGAGCAAGTGCCAGGTTAGGCTCCAAAACTACACAGAGAAACCTGTCTCAAAAAACCAAATACACACACATACATACATACATACATACATACATACATACATACATCCGCAATTCTCTGGGGGACCCCAAACAGCTATTTGGTGGACAATGGCAAAACAGACAACCACATCCCCTTGGTTCTCAATCTACTGTTTAGCTTTCCCAGCTCCACTGTTTCCCCACATCCAGCCCTGACTGGCTATTGCAAATCAAAGAGCACACTATGCTTGTATTACTACAACTTCACAAACTCTTCTAGCATCATCCACTAACAGAGTCACAGTCCTCAAGGCTGAAGACCACATAGTTGTCTCTGCATACTCCACAGTGCCTAACACTTGAGGAAATATCCCTGAAGTAAATAAATGAATACATACAAAATTAAACCACCACCTGGGCATGGGGGCACATGCCTTTAATCCCAGCATTCACAAGGCAGAGGCAGGAAGATCTCCATGAGTTCAAGGTCAACCTGCTCTACAATGAGTTTCAGGTCAGTCAAGGCTATACTGAGACCCTGTCTCAAAAAATTACACCACCCAAGAGCTTGGTCAGCTCCCTTCCTATACCTGGATCTTTCAAGGAAAACAACTCTGATGACAACACAAAGACCTGGCAGCAGCGGTTAAGACACAGGAGGGAACACAGGATATGGTGTACCTGGAAAGATGTGGGGATGCAGATGAGGTCCAGATTCTCTTGCTTCACTCTTTCAGCTGTGGAGACAAGAGTCACACTGGTAGTATTTCATTCCCCACACTTGATTTTTCTTGTCACCTGTGTGTTTCTCAAATCCAAAGGGGAAAGGCCTATCCCCCACTGACAGTTGACTCTATGTTCCCATCTTCGATGAAAAAGCTAGTGACCTCATGAGAAAACTCAGTCCCTGAGAAGTAAATTACCTTGGTAATCACACAGCTAACCAGTGGCTGGAATATGGTTAGTGATCTTTCTTTCCTCTATCTTTTTCTTTTGGGGGGGATTTGGGGGGGTCAAGACAGGGTTTCTGTGTGACTCTAGCTATCTTGAAACTGTAGAGAAGGCTAGCCTTGAACTCAGAGATCCGCCTGCATCTGCCTGCTTTTGCCTATCCCTGATTCCCAATGCCGGGATTAAAGGTGTGGTTAGTGGCCTACTTTTCAATCTAAGCTACAATCCTACATTGCCTTTTCCAGGAAAGTACCAAAACTTCACTCTGCATTTAATAAGATATAAGGAGCTATAGGTCCCAAAGGATGATTAAAGGTTGGGAGAGACTACCTATTAAAATAATTTTAAATATGTTTGTCCTTTTTAAACTTTCAGGGAATCTTAAGTTTAGTAAGTCTTAAAAAAACTTCTCTTAAAATGCCAAGTCTTTTTAATCAAGTCTGTCTCTTGGAAGGTTTAGATATCAACTCCTGTGAATCCACAGTAATTCCTGTGCCATAAAGTTCTCCATACACAGGGTTAAAGTAGATATACTGGTCACTAAATCTCCCATCAGCCATCACCGCCATAATACAGCCACTTCCCGATCACAACAGGAACCTGGGTTTTGCCTCCTGGGCCCTGACCCTTGGCACCTGCCAAAGATGGGCATTTGGGCAAGCCTCTTCCAGGCTTTGTTTTTTCTAACAAAGAATGGAGCAGTAAAACCTGTCTAGCAGCCATAGGAGCTGATAATGTCTGAGCCTCTCCTAAGCACAGACAGGACCCAATTAGAGTGAAGTCAACACCTACAAAACCAGCCACTAACTACAGGAGCCTCATCGTTGCTAGGGTCATAGACGGGACACTGTGACCTCAATTTGTTTGCCTGGAACACACAGGCTCCAGAGGAAACCTGAGGCCACATACAGGAACCCTGATGTGTGCGCACCATCAAATTCTGCTTAGGCCTCAGCTAAGTCAATTGCTCCCCTCCAGCTAAACACAGTAAACATAGCAGGGCTCTCCTATAGTCAGCTGAAGAGGGCCAAGGCTCTCTCTTTCCTAAGAAGAACAGAAACACTCAACTAACCTCAGGTGAACAGCCCACTTTACCCAGCTCTGCAAGGCTGGGTGGGAACTAAGACAAGCACCAAACCTTTGCCCACTCCCTTCCCTTCCTCCACCTCCTACCCCAAGAACACACAAGAAACATCCAGTAAACGGTCCGAGAACATACCTATTCGCTGAACAGCATGGACAATTGTAGAACCACTTCCAATTCCCAGCACTTGGTTATTCTGCCAAAAAGACGGAAGGAAAAACAAAATTCATTACAGTAGTTTTACTCCCCTCGACTAGACATATAGCACTGATATCATAAACAGCAGTTCACTAGCACAGGTGCAAGACGGGTAGGTACTATGCCTACTTTAGAGACATGTAACCACTAAACCTCGAAGCTGTACTTTATACTGCTATCCAGCCGACAGAGCACTCCCCTTTCCTTTCTGACACTACTACCATTCCCATTTCGCCACTCCTCCCTACACACACTCCAAATGAGTAACCAGCTCAATTATTCTACATTAACTGAAGCTGGCCTCACAGAACTGGCCTAAAAAAAAAAAAAAATTAAAGATCCCTGGCCAATCCAAGGGAGGAAATGAGAAAGAATGGGAGGGATGGAGAGAGGGAGGGAGGATAGCTTCGGTAAGGCTGGAAAGCTGGGCTTTCTGGCTACCTTTTCACAAAAGCTCAAGTCTCAGAAGGCAGGGAATACCATCTTCACATAGAAATCTCATGGATACATCACGCTCTGCCAAAGTCAGTAAGAGAAGGGAGAGTAGGAAATGACTTCAGAAGTAAATCTTCCTTCTGTCCAGCTAACACCAACAGGCCCTACTCTGCATGGAAAGAGAATGAAAGCTTAGAATGTCTTCATAGACAGAGCATTTCTCTAGCCAGAACCCGTGCTGGAGGCTGTTAGGCCTAGCCTCGTCCCAAAGATGCAGGTGTAATGGTGAAAAGGCAGGAAAGGATCTTACTCAACGTAATTACACATAAAAGAGAGCACCAAGCATTTCAGCCATCTTCAGGGCACTGACTTTGATTTTACATAGGGGAGGAAAGGACAAGAGGGACACATCATTAAGCAATGCTGGTCAAACTCTGGACTGTCTGATCACTGTCTCAGTTGAGATTCTACAAGGTACTTCAAAGATATCCTCATTGCTGAAGGAAACATCCAAGCTGAAATGACAGCTCCTACTTGAGGGTGACTTCATCACAGAGTGATCTTCCTAGTTTCCATCATTCCTGAAACACAGGTCTAAGAAAATGACTGGAGACTTCCAGGTGTGTTTGAGGGTCTAGAATAGCACACTGTAAGAGTTGATGGCAGTAAGCTGCTTCATTACCTTCACTCTTGAAGCAGGATGAGACACACAGCACTGGATTTTAGACCAACACTCCATGAATGATTAACATGTCATGTGCATAATTAAGCAAGTATTTAACTCAAAGTAAAGGGTACAGATACAGATGGAGACAGAAGATGATGGGCTTTTATCCTGCTTTTAATCACCTTGTGGACCCTTAGCAAGAAGTAGTCTCTTTAGAATATGCTCTGCCTCCCAAATACAAAGGACAGGAAACATGTGCCCCAACACTAAGCCTGCCATCCTAAGAAAGAGAAGATACCTATGATCAGGTGGTAGACCACAAAGAAAAACAAAACAGGGACACTAACTATCAAAAACAAACATGGAGTTTGGTTCCTAAGCAACTTCCTGGGAACACCCTCCTTCAGGCTAAGGCAAAACCAACCACCAACCAGAGCAGCAGCTAATAATGAACACTGCCTAGAAAAGTGGTTTTCAACCTATGGACAGAGACCCTTTTGGGGGTCAAAAGACCCTTTCACAGGGTCACTATCAGATATCCTGAATGTAAGATATTCACATTACAATTCAAAACAGTAGCAAAATTACAGTTATGAAGTAGCAATGAAAATAATTTTACAGTTGGGGGATCACCACAATGTGAGGACCTGTATTAAAGGGTCACAGCATTAGAAAGGTTGAGAACCACTGGCCTATAAAATCTACACTTATCTTCCACAAAGAAGTAATACCACCAAGGTGGTGATGGCGTTCACCTTTAATCCTAGCAATCAGGAGGCAGAAGGCAGACAGATCTCTGTGAGTTTGAGGCCAGCCTGGTCTACAGAGTGAGTCCCAGGACAGACAGGGCTGTTATGCAGAGAAACCCTGTTTCAAAAAAAAAAAAAGAGAGAGAGAGAGAGAGAGAACCTGCATAAAGCCTAGAGCCTAGTTTCACAATGATCCCTATGATCTAGAGACCCACTAACCCACTCCACAGATTCATGCAACACTACAAGAACTGAGGACTCTAAGTAAGCCACAGATTACTAGATCCCTTCAACAGAATTCTGCCACATGCCTGTACTATTCCATGCTACAAGAGTGTGTGCAATGTGACAGCCCCATAGACTGACTTCAACCTGCAGAAAACTGTTAGCAAATCTTATTCATAAAATTCAATTCACTGTATTCCATGAGATGCAACTACTTATTATCCTGCATTTATTATACAATAAATTCTAGTCTTTAAAAATTCATCTAATTTGGGCTAGAGAGATGGCTTGGAAGTTAAGAGCACTGACTGTTCTTCCAGAGGTCCTAAGTTCAATTCCCAGCAACCACATGGTGGCTCACAACCATCTGTAATAAGATATGGTGCCCTCTTCTGGTGTACAAACATATAGAGGCAGAATGTTGTATACATAATAAATAAATAATTTTTTAAAAAATTTTTAATTTTATTCATGTAGCATTAATTTAATGAGCTGAATAAAATGTTGATATAAGAAGTTAGTGTACTTACAAAGAAAATCATCTTATAACCCTATCAACCACACACAACCTCACTTTACACAATTCAAGGAGTTAAGACGGCTGAAAGAACACTGCATCTGAAATTTCTTAGAGTGGAACAACTATTAGCAATTCACTTGGCAAGGGAAAGACCACTGTGAAACTTCCTCGTAGGAGGAAGAAACCAAGGGCTGCAGCTAAAACGTCTCATATCCCCCCCCAGTACAAAAGCCACAGTAATGTGCAGGGGTAGGCCCACAGCCCCAGAGTCCCAGAGCCCCAGAGCTCCTTCTCAAAATTAGACTATATCTAAAACTAAAAGCCAGAAAATGACCAATAAGTACAAAGAATTTAGAAAAACAAACAAATCAAATCATAACGGCAATCACACACTTAAACTAAAAATGTTTCTAGCTGGGCCTCTCCTACCTACAGTCTACATTAAGACTTTTTTTGGGGGGGGGGGTTGAAACAGGGTTTCTCTGTGTGGCTTTGGAGCCTATCCTGACACTCGCTCTGGAGATCAGGCTGGCCTCAAACTCACAGAGATCTGTCTGCCTCTGCCTCCCGAGTGTTGTTGGGATTAACGGCATGCGCCACCAATGCCCAGTCTCTACATTAAGACTTTATCCATCATTTTCTGTGAGGTTTTTTGTTTGTTTGTTTGTTTGTTTGTTTGGGGGGGTCTGTTTTCAGATTACTGCATAAAGAATTTCACGAGTCAGAGTTAAAAGCACCTCAAATGATAACACTGTACAAGTTGTGGGGCTTTTAATTAAGAGGGGGATATTCTACTGTCACAAGGAAATCCTCACTTAAGCTTTAGGAAGACACAGGCATTCAAACCCAGGAAGTTGAGGCAGTCATCCTGGCCAATTCAGTCTGTCAGAAACTGGGCTGTGTTCTTGCCTGCTCACCCTATAGCTGAGTCGTCTCCACACACTAGATGCTTGTGACAGTGCCACTGTGGGCAAACTTCTTGCCCACCTTCCCTATTTTATCATGATCAACAGCAACCACTGGGACAGTACAGTAAGGATCTTCCTGAGGTTTCTCCGTTGAATTCTTGTAGACAGAGACTCCTCAATGCTGACAGGAAGCAGGCCATCATCCTTACTTCTTACACCAGCAAAAAGTGAAAGAGTAGAAGTTCTGGATATAGGATTGCTTTTCCTGTGTGGAAACAGCCTGCAACAGGTGACTGCAGGAGGACGGGTGAGCACTACAAGTGAGGGGGACTCAATTTCTGTGGATTGTTTGCTAGTTTATTGAGACAGAGTCTCACTAGGTAGCTCTGGCTGCCATGGAACTATGTAGACCAAGCTGGTCTCAAATTCAGAGATATGCCTGCCTCTGCCTCTCAAATTCCAAGTTAAAGGAGCACGCCACCACACCCAGCAATTTCTATGTTTCCAATCAGGCAGAAGCCTAGATTAACAAATAGTTCCAAACTCACCGAAGACACCAAGAGGCTTAGCCCACCAGAGCCAATCTTATAGATTCCACCTGCCAGGATGCCTTCACGGGAGCAAAGCACCTAATAAAGTCATCAACTGCCCCCATAAACCCAAAAATACATGGGACTCATACAAGTAAAGGAAACTAACAACACAAAACATTTAAAACAACTAAATATCTCAAGATGTATTCAAATCATGGTGAACATCTTTTTTTTTTTTTTTTTTTGAGACAGGGTTTCTCTGTGTAAGAGTCCTGGCTGTCTTGGAACTCACTCTGTAGACCAGACAGGCCTCAAACTCACTGAGATTTGCCTTCCTGTGCCTCCTGGGTGCTGGGATTAAAGGTGTGCACCACCGCCACCCAGCCTAACATCTCCATTTCTTTTGGGGGGTGGGAGGTGGTTTCAAGACAGGGTTTTTCTGTGCCTTTGGAGACTGTCCTGGAACTAGCTCTTGTAGACCAGGCTGGTCTTGAACTCAACAGAGATCTGCCTGCCTCTGCCTCCCGGGTGCTGGGACTAAAGGCATGCACCACCACCGCCAAACACATCTCCATTTCTTAAAGCCTAGGTAAACTTAACCTGACCTTCACTTTTGACCTGAAGCTGAGAATCTGACTGTCAGATTCCTCATTAGCTCGTGTGGCTCCCAGCAGTCAAGCAGCACTCAGATGAACCTAGTACATCAGACATGCTCTACTCTGTAAGATGAATTGAAATAAAATGACAGAGGCAGGAGTCTGTGCCCTAGTCCAACTAGAAGTGGCCAAGGGCTGCCTGCAAACTAGCCCAACAGCTGACAGCCCTTCTAATGGGCAGTCCTAAACAGTATAGTGTCCAATGGGGTGATCTCAAAAATCTATGAGATTGGCTCTGGTGGGTTGGGGGGAGGGGCGGGATATGTGATGAGTCTGGAACAGTGTGTTAGTAAAACAGGCTTTTATCAGACTGAAAACACAGAATTCGATAGGTGTGGTGGTCCACACCTTTAATTCCAGCATTTGAGAGTTAGTGGCAGGCAAATCTCTTGAGAGTCTGAGGGCCAGCCTAGTCTACATAGTGAATTCCACAGCAACCAGGGCTATCTAGTGAGACTGTCTCAAAAAACAAACTACCAATGTTACTACTAATAATAATATTAATACTAGTGTCTGCTCACTAGTTTCCTCAAGCTAAGCTGATCTCAAAACAAAGCCGAGGCCTCACAAAGAGCAAAGGATGAAGCAACAGGCCATGAGGACAGCACAGTAACACATCCAAGATAACTACATTTTTAGAATCAGGCAGGTCTGGACCTGGTTGCAAAGATTCAACTGAGAATTCTGAGTTTTCCATCTACTCTGAAGTAGAAACAGTCAGCGGAGATTGGGGAGACTGGAAACCCCAAACTCAGAGAGCCTAGGAAAAGGGCCTCCATAACCCACAACCACCATATCAGTGTTCACACTCTACACAACCCAATGAACATTGCCTAAGCAGGTCTCACTGTACCCAACACTGAATGTGCAGATAACGATAAGTCTCCTCCCAGAGCTCATGGGGAGTTAGGCAAGAGAAATGCACAGAGGACTAGAGCATAGGTCACAAGTGTCTGGAGTCATAAACAATTGAAGGAAGCTGAGTGTAGCACCACATACCTATAATGCCAGCACTTAGGCGGTAGAATCAGAGCATCTAGGTATGTGGTGGTGCACACCTTTAATCCCAGCACTCAAGGCCAGCGTGGTTCACATATCAAGTTCCTGGCAAGCTGCTAGTCAGCCTGAGTCTCCAAATAGGAAGAGGAAATTATCTTCTAGTGTCCTTAGGAAGCCAAGGGAAAACTGGAAATAGTAAAGACCTTTGAATCAAACCCTACAGGACAAACAACCCTATTTGAAGACATTCCCAAAATTCAATAGAGATCTCCCAAGGATTCTCTGGTAATTCTTTGAGTATAGCTAGAATCCAGTGTTTGGGGACTCTAACATGAGATGAAAGCTTGCAGATTTTAGTTTAATCAAATACGTAACTATAAAACAAAGGTCAGGGAGACATGTGCCACTAAACGTTAAACGATAGCTTAGATAAGGGGCTCTCCTAAGGTATAGATTGCATTTACCAATCTGTTAAGTCACTTCATGAAGGTATTTTGAAATTTCACTTTACGTTCCAGTTTTACAGCTGTGGCACCAAATTCCAAACACAAAGCCAAATCACTCATTTTACGTTCATACTCATATACCCTACACCCTCTTAAATCGAGTATAAAATCCTATGCAAACTAAAGGAGCAAAGAGCTACACCAGAACAGAAGAGCATAGAAACCCTGCCTGAAACAAGAGTGGTGTAGAACAGACTGAGCCAGAGGTTATCAGACCCGGACCCACCCACTCAGGCCGCCCTCACGCATGGCAGGAAGTTAGAAAAATCTCTAAGAACATCATCTTTGCAAAGCAGCTTTGTGCAGCATAACACTAGCAAATGGAAAAAAAAAAAAAAACTTCCTTTTATGCAGAAATGGATTCTGATAACCCTATCTAAGAAGCAGAAACCGAGACCAGGAAACTCCACCACAGGGCTGCAGAAATAATACAGTTAAGATAATTAACCTGCTACACTGAGAGTCCACTCATAGCACCACACCTGCCACTTAACAAGCCAAATGGGGACGCAACCTGACTGAGTAACTGTTAAACATCTGGACTCCACCTGAAGAACACCACTTCCAGGTGTCGTGTCCACCCGGCCCTGTCAACAGCAAGGCTTAACTTGATGGCTTCTTTGTAAAGATTGCACTCAAGTTCCCAAGCAGGAGGAGCTGAAAAGCTTGTTTGGAGTAAAATTTCAAAAACTCTTTGCAAACCAGTTCTCCAGTGGCTTTCCGGAGAATGAGAAGTGAAGAACTCGAGGCAGCCTCAGGGCTCACCATTTTCAATGGGCTGACTAGGAAGGAGGCAGGCATTAACAACCTGACAGACTCTCAACAGGGTAATGCCAGGCTCCTCGGTACACTCAGTTGCAGCCGGACAGGAAATCTTGGTGGGGTGGGGGGCTCTATTTGGGGGAGAGTTGGCACCTACCAATTCGACGTCTACAAGGCCTTTCAGGGGTTGGGAAGAGCAGCGTGTATTCGGATACAAGGCTCACCCTCTCCCTCTCCTGCTGCCGCCCCCCTCCCTTTCAGGCGTCAGGCGTCAGGCGCAGCACGAAGCCATCACGCCGCCACAAGCTGCCCACCTTCACGTGGTTCTCCACCGCCGTGTGGCTCGCCAGCTTCTTAGCCTCCTCGGCCTTGGACATCGTGGAGGGGGCTGGGCCGCCCGCGCTCGAGCCTCCCTTGTGGCCGTGGGTCTCAGACTGTGCACGCCCCGGCAGTTGCACATGGGAGCCCGAGAGGCCCCAGTTGTTCCCGCCCCCGCCCGAGGCCGCGCCCCCGGCCCGCCCGGGCAGTGGGGCCAGGACCCGCCCGTAGAGGGTGCTGAAGGGCCCGGGGCGCTGCATCCCGCCACCTCGCTCCAGCCTCTGCGGCCGCCCCGCCCCCCGCGCCTCCGGAAATCGGCTCGCTCGAGCAACCTAATCCGCGCGCATTGCTGAGCGCATGCTGCTGGGAAATGTAGTCCCGAGGAGTCAGCGGCCTCAAGCCTTGAGGCAATCTGGACTACAAGCCCCACAATGCGTGCGACCTAGCGAGCAAATCGCCCGCCTTGACTCCCGCCTTTCTGTCCGGAAGGTCAGGATAGCAGCTGTCTAGAAAACCAACAACTGTCTGCCCTGAGGTAAAGTGTTTACACCGTCAGGTGAACTCCGAGAACTTTTCTGGCTGTACACGCATTCAAAAAACAGTGCAAAAAAAAAAAAAAAAAAAAAAAAAAAAAGGAGAGACCTGTTGAAAACCTGACTTTGTTTTCCCCAGAAACTCAAGTTCTAACAACACAACTTTTTTGTGTAATTGCATTTTATTACTTAAGTTGTACTTTGTGTGCTTGAGTGCAGGCTTGTGTGGGTCATAGAGGACAACTTGCAGGAGTCCATTATCTGACAACTTGGGTAGTGGGAATTGAACACCTATGTCAGTACTTAACTGGCTGAGCCACCTCACCTCACAACAAGATTGGCTCCTTGGTGACATACACTTGAGACTCCCAGGCCTTCTGAAGTCTGCTAGACCTTCACAAACCCAAGACCACAAGTTCAGTCGGTAGCCTTGGATTATTGTTCTGCTGTTGGTATTGGATGGCATGGTGTGTAGACGGAGCCTGGGTGTTCACACAGGCCAGTGTGCCCTCTAGAGATCCCGCAGTTCTTGATGATGAGGAATTTTAAAACTCAAACCTTTGGGCCTCCTCTGCCTTTAGTTTGCTGCAATGTAAGGGTGAAGAATTCTTATCACCACCTTTTACAAGCTGGAAACTGGTGCTAAGCCTTACTGAACACTTGGAAGTTCTTAATCTCTTTCTACAGCCTCACTAGCCTGTACTCACTGTGTAGCCCAAACTGGCCTGGAACTTGGACATTCTGAGCTTGGATTACATGAGTATGTCATCAAATAGAGCTGGGAGCTCTTTTTGTTGGTTTTGGGGTTTTCCAGACAGGGTTTCTCTGTGTAGCTTTGGAGCCAGTCCTGGCACTCTGTAGACCAGACTGGCCTTGAACTTGCAGAGATCTGCCTGCCTCTGCTTTCAAAGTGCTGGGATTAAAGGCGTGTGCCACCACACCCCTAACTAGAATTTTCCAAGAACCCCTAGGAACAATAAAGGTAAGTTGCAACACCTATTTGCAACTTTTCCAGCCTGAGTTTTATCTTATCAGAGTGTAATCCTGCCCAGTACACTCAGGGACCACTTGATAGACTCCTTTACCAAAAAAGGAGGGGAAAGTTCTTCAGTCACCATTAGGAGCCACCAAAAGCAGGTATACAAGTGCTGTTCAGACACTTGAACGTGACTCTCTTGAGGAGCCCACATCCACACTTGGGATATTAGTTGTCTTAGCTGTGTTGAAGCACCGTGAACAAAAGCAACTTGGAGTGGAAAACAATTATTCAAATTACAAATCCTGAATCACAGTCCACTAAGGGAAGCCATGGCAGGAACCTGGAGGCAGGAGCTGATGCAGGGGCCATGAGGGGTCTGTTTACTGGATCACTCTTCCTGGCTTTCCCAGCCTGCTTTCTTATAGCACCCAGGACCACCAGGTGAGGTGTTGTCCCATCGACAGTGGCCTGAACCTCCCACATCAATCACTAAGAAAATGCCCTCCAGGCTCGCCTATAGGCCAGTCTTATTAATTGTTCACTCCACTCCCATGACTAGCATGCCTCAAGTTGACATGAAACTATGCAATGCAGATAGTATTGTTAGACCCCCGGAAAACTCAGGTATCCGGGGTCCCAGGCCACGACCGAGGTCACCCCAATCACCAGGCAGATTCGAGAGCTTGATGCAAACCAAATGAGGCTTTATTGTTTTTAACCAGCTAACCCCATGTTAGCTCAGGTCTTTCACCCACCCACCATAGCGGATGGCTAGAAAAGACACCTCGAACCGGCTGCCTATCGATCTTGTAGGGCAGTGTAAGGGGAGTGTCTATGCCACGAGGCAGGCACCTGACCTCTTAGTGACTAAGGCAAGATCAGACAAGCACGTGTTCAGCTGTTATGGCTGCCGAAATGGGGAGCTGGTCCCTTCAGTTGTAGTTGATTTAAGCAGAGAAAGACTTCTGTTGCATGTTTTGTTGTTGTTGTTGTTGTTGTTTTTAACACATCTCAATTGTTCTATTTTACCAATAAAGACTCAGGAGCCAAATACTGGGAAAGCCTGCTAGCTCAGAGTCAGAGAGCAACCAGATGATCTTCCTCCTCCAACATCCCAGAAGCCGCCTCCCACCCCCACAGCTGTGTCAAACCAACCTCCTCAAACTCAATGTCCCTAACTACTACCTCCTATGTATCTCTATCTGTCTTCTGACTCCCTCTTACTCTGTGTGCTTTTTTGTTGCTCTTGTTTTGGGATTTTTGTTGTTGTTGTTGTTTTTCAAGACAGGGTTTCTCTGTATAGCTCTGGCACTCGCTCTGGAGACCAGGCTGGCCTTGAACTCACAGAGATCCACCTGCCTCTGCCTCCCAAATGCTGGGATTAAAGGTGTGTGCCACCAACACCCAGCTCTGTATGCTTTTTTCATAATAATCCTATGTTCATTTTCTTGATCTGTTGACTTTATTTTGAAGGTACCAGCCCACATTTCAGCAGCCATAACAGCCGAACACGTGCTTGTCTGACCTTGCCTTGGTCACTAAGAGGTCAGATGCCTGCCTCATGGCAAGGAACCAATCAGAAAGTTAACTGGTGGCGCTATGCTTTACAGCTCTGGGTGTGCTTTACGGACAAACGCACAGCAATGACCCACAGAGCATAGCAATCACCCTGGGAGGGCCTATGGGCCATAACAACCAGTTAACCAATCAACACAGGGCAAACCCTCCAAGCCTGGAGGCACACCAATTGTGAGCCTGTGCGTACCCCTAGACACTCCCCTTATGCTGCCCTATAAGATCTCTATGCAGACGGTTCAAGCTGTCTTTTCTAGCCATCCGCCATGGTGGATGGGAGAAAGACCTGAGCTAACATGGGGTTAGCTCGTTAAACAACTTTAATAAAGCCTCATGCAGTTTGCATCAAGCTTTCGACTCTGCATGGTGATTGGGGTGGCCGTGGTCCTGGGCTGAGATCCTGGAGGTCTGAGCTTTCTGGGGGTCTTACAATTTAATCCTGTTGATGATACTCAAGCAGAAAGCTTTTGAATTAAAGGTGTGTGCTAGAGCTAAGAGCTAAGCCACAGCACAGCTAGAAGCAGGTTTCTCCATTAAATAGCACAATCCCAGAATTCACACTATGATCAAATATCCTGCAACAGTTGTGTTCTTGGCCCACTCTCCTTTTGAATGAAGTGTGAAGCTTTCCATGGATAAGGCCACGCCCTCAGAGTACCATTCTATTGCCCAAATATAAAGCATAAGCTTTCTCTTTAATGGTGCTGATCTTTTTGATAATTGCAGTTGCTTTCCCCAGCTTGCCTCGTCTGCCACTTTAATCACACACTACCTTCATTTTCCATGTATTTCTGTTAGAGATCTGACAAAGAGCAGTTACCATACCCCATACTGGATGGTAAGCTGTAAACATTCTCTCTAACAAACAACTTAGTCTATTCTTTTTTAATTCAGCCTCATTCCTCTTCTCAGGAAATGGGCAGGATGCAGAAATTCCTTCCCAGAATGCAGTGTGAATGGCCTCTAACCCAATTCCCAGTAGAATTCTTAAGATTCCCATGAAAATCTCCTAAACTGGCCTGGACTATGCAAATTTCTCTCAGCATTCTGGTCTTCCAGTTTCCTACCGGAATGGCCCATGAAGCTCTGCTTTCTGCACTCTAGCCCTTCTCTTGGTCACAGCTCCATACTCTCCCAGGCCCCTGTTGCAAACTAGTTCCAGAAGTCCAGGAATCGTGCAGTCAAGTAGTCAAAGCAATAACCACATCCTATTACTGATTTTCTATAGTGGTTACACTACTTGTTATTGTGACATAAGCAGCCCAAGGAAGAAAGGATTTAAGTTAGCTTACAGGCTGGGAGGATAAGGCCCATCATGGCAAGGAAGCCATGGCAGCAGCTGTTTGATCCAAAGTTCAGAACACAAAGCAGAGAAAGGGGAATAGCGGAGCTCATCTGGTTTCCTCTTTTATTCATTCTGGTATACCAACATATGGATGGTGCCACCCACATTCAGGGTGAGTCTTCAGTTAAACTCTGAAAACGTCTGGATACAGTGAGTCATAAGACACATCAAGTTGACCATGAAAATCAGTCATCACAGTCGCCAGTCACCAGCTTCAGTCCTCTCATCATACATGTTTAGAAATTGCAGGTGGAAAAGAAACTCTGGGAGTCTGACTTTTGGTAACTTTCTGTCCTTTGGCATTTGACAGGGGCCAAGCAGTGGTGACATCAGGTGGTGCCCTCTAGTGTTCAGCTCTGTGCAAGCCTCTGGCATCAGGACTTTGGCTCTGTTTACTGCTCCCAGCCATAGCTGGGCTCTAATACCTAAGATGGCTTTTTCACTTTACCAGCTCAGTCTACATGAGTAGGTGTGGCAAGAAGCAATCACTGGGGCCTAATGCTGCAACACCAGGGGAGATAGCAGAAGAGAGTGCCTCCCAGATGGTTTACTGGAACTCATAGTTTGGGGATTATGAACCACTTCCAGGTTCTAACAAACTAAGATCCTTTTTGCGAAATAGGTTTGTAATTGCATTTTTCCTTGGGCCTCTAGCAAACAAATGGCAACATGGACACTTATTAGTTATGAAAGCTTGGCCTTAAGCTTAGGCTTGTTAGCTCTTATAGCTTAAATTAACCCATTTTTTATTAATCTGACATGAGACTCATGGCTGTTACCTCTCCTCCTGTACATCCTTGTTCCACATCTCCTTAAGCCTCTGCCTTTTTCCTTCCCAGAGTTCTCTGTCCCTGGAAGTCCCATCTAACCTCTTCCTGCCATTCAACTCTTTATTAAACCAATCAGGAGGTGCCTTGGCAAAGACATCTTCACAATGTGAAGAAAGTTAGGGATTGTTTTAAGATGTATGATATATACAGTGTTCTGTCCGCATGTATGTCTGCAGGCCAGTAGAGGGCAACAGATCTCGTTACAGATGGTTGTGAACCACCATGTGGTTTGCTGGGGATTGAACTCAGGACCTCTGGAAGAGCAGTCAGTGCTCCTAACTGCTGAGCCATCTCTCCAGCCCAAAGTTAGGGATTTTATTGCTGTGCAGAGACACCATGGCCACAGCAACTCTTACAAAGAAAACATTTAGTTGGGTGGCTTGCTTAAGTGTCAGAGGTTCTGTCCATTACCATCATGACAAAGAGCATGGCGGTGGGTATGCAGAGGTACTGGAGCTGAGATTACTACGTCTTGCAGGCAACAGGAAGTCAATTGACAGTCACGCTGAGAGAAGCTTGAGCAAAAGAAACCTCAAAGCCCACCTCACAGTGAAATCTTCCTCCAACTAAGCCACCCCTCCTAAGAGTGCCACTCCCTATGAGACTATGAAGCTAATTACATTCAAACTACCACAAAGGACAAACAAATATTCCGCATCATAGGATCTCACTATATAGCTTACCTCTGCCTCAAAGTTGTGGTTCTCCTGCCTCCACTTCCTAAGTGTTATGAGTATAAGCATGTGCCACCATTCCCAGCCAACAATGTCAAGTTGTTTTGTTGTTGTTGTTGGATGCTGCTCTCTTTAGTGTTTGTTCTCTTTTTTCTACCATTGCTAGGAATCAATTCCAGAGCCTTGTCTATACTCTACACTGGGCAAGCACTCTACCATTGTGTCACATCCCTACCCTTAGCCTACTTTATAATCTTAATGGCCACGAAACCCTCCACTCCATCAAACCAGGAATTCTTCCTTCTTTCATGGAATCTAGTGGATCTGAGTTAGTTAAGATTCCAAGGAATTCTTGGGAAAGAGTCTTCAGAATTGTAACATACCCGGAAAGCTCAGGCCTCCAGGATCTTAGCCCAGGACTGTGGCCACCCCAATCACCATGCAGAGTCAAAAGCTTGATGCAAACTGCATGAGGCTTTATTGTTATTTAACGAGCTAACCCCATGTTAGCTCGGGTCTTTCTTCCATCCACCATGGCGGATGGCTAGAAAAGACAGCTTGAACCGTCTGCATAGAGATCTTATAGGGCAGCATAAGGGGAGTGTCTAGGGGTACGCACAGGCTCACAATTGGTGTGCCTCCAGGCTTGGAGGGTTTGCCCTGTGTTGATTGGTTAACTGGTTGTTATGGCCCATAGGCCCTCCCAGGGTGGTTGCTATGCTCTGTGGGTCATTGCTGTGCATTTGTCCGTAAAGCACACCCAGAGCCGTAAAGCATAGCACCACCAGTTAACTTTCTGATTGGTTCCTTGCCATGAGGCAGGCATCTGACCTCTTAGTGACCAAGGCAAGGTCAGACAAGCACGTGTTCGGCTGTTATGGCTGCCAAAATGGGGAGCTGGTCACTTCAAGAATAAGAATAAGGGACCCCAGGAAGTTGAACACACAATACTGAACCATTGCTTTTAGTGAGAGGGAGGGGTTCTTGGGTCTGCAGAGGCAATGGGCACTGCTTTCCTGAGGGCTCCCCTGAGAACCAGTTTAAGATGCTGTTGGGTGCTCTGCTGAGATGAAGGCACACCTGGTGAGACACTCAGCCATCATTGTGAGCCTGCCTGGGTTTCAGGGAAGAACAAAAACAAACTATCTGTTTGTGCTTTCCCATATCATCTCCTCTTCTTTCTTCACTTGCTTTCTTCAAAGCATGTGAAGGGACCAGCTCCCCATTTTGGCAGCCATAACAGCCGAACACGTGCTTGTCAGACCTTGCCTTGATCACTAAGAGGTCAGATGCCTGCCTCATGGCAAGGAACCAGTCAGAAGTTAGCTGGTGGTGCTATGCTTTATGGCTCTGGGTGTGCTTTACCGACAAGTGCACAGCAATGACCCACAGAGCATAGCAACCACCCTGGGAGGGCCTATGGGCCATAACAACCAGTTGACCAATCAACACAGGGCAAACCCAAGCCTGGAGGCACACCAATTGTGAGCCTGTGCGTACCCCTAGACACTCCCCTTACGCTGCCCTACAAGATCTCTCGGCAGCTGGTTAAAATTGTCTTTTGTAGCCAACCGCCATTGTGGGTGGACAAAAGACCCGAGCTAACATGGGGTTAGCTCGTTAAATAACAATAAAGCCTCATGCAGTTTGCATCAAGCTTTCGACTCTGCCTGGTGATTGGGGTGACCGAGGTCGTGGCCTGGGACCCCGGATACCTGAGTTTTCCGGGGGTCTAACACATGAAAATTTGGAGAGTAGAAAATGAAAAACAAAACAAAAGCTGAGTGGTGGTGGTGTATGCCTTTAATTCCTCTACTTGAGAGACAGAGGCAGGAGTTCCAAGGCCAGCATGGTCTACACAGTGAGTTCTGGGATGGCCAGGGCTACACAGAGAAACATTCTATCAAGAAGAAGGAGGAGGAGGAGGGAAGGGAGGGAGGGAAGGAGGGAGGGAGGGAGGAATAAAGGAAGGAAGGAGAAAATTTGGAATGTGATCTCCAGGGAATATTGTGCATGGCTGTAAAGCAGCCTTAAGAATCCCGGAAGAGACTGCAGTGATCCCGGCTCAAATATGTCTCTGGAACTTGAGATGGCTCAGCAAGTAAAAGCAATGGCCACAACCCAGACAGACACCTGAGTGTGATCACCAAGTCTCACATAATGGAAGCAAAGAACTGACTCTGGAAAGTTGTCCTCTGTCCTACACACACACACACACACACACACACACACACAAAGAAACAGAGATTAATTTGAAAAAAGAAAGCTTAAGCTCCTGTGGCTTTTCTAGTCTCACCCTCAAAATAGTCCTTGGAACTTCAAACTGGCTCTGTTGCTTCCTCCTTTTTTCTCAAGGACGGGTTTCCCATCTACTAGCAATGCTGATTATTAAGCCCACAGAAATGCATGGGTCTTACTCAGTGCTCAGTGACCAAAATGATTCACTGCTATGACAACATTACCACCTTGTTGTGTCCTTAACAATGGAATGCACCATATTGTTTGACTAAGGTCACTTAGTTCTAGGGGCAAAGTGGAGTGATGTATATAGGACAATTTCTTACTGGGTGGATCCATTTTTTGTTTGTTCTGCCTTTTTCGATCTTTATAGCAGTGGTTATCAACTTAGAATGTGTGGGGTTTGGTTTTGTTTCGTTCTGCCCATTATAGAGTATTTGTCGGTATGTAGAGACTCTTTTTATTGTCACAATTGGGTAAGTGCTACTGGCATCTCGTAGGCAGAGGCTAGGAATGCTGATAAGGGATGCAGGATCACTTTCAGGTCTTTTGGTTCACAGACATAAACACAGAAAGACACAAGCCATTTCTCCCCAACTCAAGTGTCAATAGAGATAGCAGTGCCTTAAAGCATCCTCAGTATGGATGTGTGGTTAGCCCATCTAGCCCATACAGCTTGTCTCACCCATTTCATTCATATCCAGAACTCCTATGTGATCAGTCTTCTCCAGACATATCCTGCCAAGGAACTCGGGACCCCCACCCCAGCACCAATATCTGCATTAACTATTTCCTGTTGCCCACAGTATTCATGGAAACTCACCCCTGTTTCAGAGTTATCCAGTTCCACTGATAACCTACCAGTGGAGCTCGAAGAACCATGAGGATGGAGAGGGAGGAGGATAAAAGGAACTAAATTTTGCTACAACAGTTAAAATGGGGACAGACATCAAAAAATGTTGTCATACCCTACACTTAAGGTTGCAGCTCACCATGTCTAGTCAGCTCTCGGGGCTGGGGTCTCCCTTTCCATCAGAACTCCCTCCCTACCTGGGAAGTGTCTGAAGGCTCAGAGGCCTGACCTTGTCCAGAAGCTGTCCCTAAGCCTGGTTGCCTGACCCATCTCAAAGGAGACCTTTGACACACATATCCCTACAGATGCTCTCCCCCCTGCTGCCCATATGATAATTAGGTTTTGTGCTCCCAGCTGTGTGGTAGGATAGTACTGCCAGATGCTAATTAGGTGTTGTCGCAGCTGCTGTTCCCATCCTATACACTTCCCCTTACTCTGGAATAAAGCAAAACTGTAACACTGAAAACTATCTCACAGAAAGTTTCTTCCATCAAGCAGTCTGAACCCTCTTCTCCCACCAGCCTTCAGGCAGATACTTAGACAGCTCAAAGGATCCTGTGTTGTAGGGCTACATTGTGCCTTCATTAAGTGGCTACATAAGGAATCTGTACCCAGAGAGTGAGTGAGCCGGGCCAGTAGGGGCAGTGCCGTGACTCCAGTGTCAACCACCCCAACTGCTGAGCCTCATTCTAAACCACTCCCTTTCCCAATAAACTCCACATAGGTTTTGTTGTGTTTTGTGGTTCAAGTGTTTCATCGCCAGAAGCTGCAGCAAAGAACAACATTTTTGGTGCGGTGAAACACGCTCAGGCTCTCTCTGTAACTTCTCCACTGCCCGCTGAGGGGCAGCCAGAGACACTCGAGGATCCTGATCCTGAACTGACAGCCCCATTTTCCATCTACCTGTCCGCTGGGATCCCATTCAACACCTGCTACAATTTGGTAAGGTACCCCATCTCCCAGTCAGTATAAATGTTTCCTTGGACTTGTGGGAGTGACCATTGATCATCCGGCCCTTTTCTGGTGTTCTTGGAACCGGGGGCACCCCCAGCCACAACCTTCAAGGCCACTGCTGATTCTTCTTGTTGACAATCACCTCAGGTAAACTTCACAGGCTAGGCCTGGCACCACCCTCACTGGGCAGTGCATTCAACTTTCGGCTTCGGTCTTGGGTGGTTATGGATTACTGCCTTCTCTCAGACTACAGTGTCCTATCGGGCTTAGCCCTTGGCCATCATTCTTAGGCTGATGAGCATCAAGAACGACCTGTGTGTAAGGAGCCTGTAACCAGGCAGGCAAAGGCCTGGCTGGAGGGAAATTAAGACAGAAGCTTACAACCAGGCAGACAAAGGCCTGGTTGAAGAAAGATTAAAAGAAAGGGAGCATAGGCCCACTACCCAGAGATAAGAGTGAGAATGTGTGGCGTGTGGCAAAGTGTGATTAGCAAGATTTAGCAAGCTATTTAAGGACCAGCTCAGAACTGGGTACTTTAGAGCGTACCACGACTCTATGTCCTTTAACCTGAAACAGCCAGTCCATCAAGCTGAGTGCCGCCCATTCTGAAACCCAATACAACGACAATGGGCCCTCAGGAGCCTGAATTCAGAGGAATAGAAGTCCCAAGCCCAAACCTGCTGCTGCTGCAGGAGAGGTACCCTCTGTATGAGCTATTGTCTGTGGTTCTTAGGATTGTTTACTTATGCTTGTGTGTGTTACTTTGACATAAGTGTGAAGTAAAACGTATACACTCAAAACCAACTCCCAGGACAAAACCTGGTAAGGGCTCGAGACACTGTGCCACTATTTTGCTCTCTGCCTCACCCATGGGAAATAAACCAACAAAAAATATAAGCCCCTCCACTCCACTGGGATGCCTGTTAGAAAATCTAAAACCCCTTCACTTAATGCCGTTTGTGAAGGTCCCCCCAGACTCACCTCTGTAACAAGAAATAGCCTAGATATCCCCTAGATAATAAGTCAAATCAGCCACCTAATAGCTCCTTAGATCCCGATATTTTATAGGACCTTTCCAACTACTGCCAGCAGACAGGTAAATGGAGGGACTTGCCATATATCCAAGCCTTCTTCTTTCTCTTTTCCTTCTCATGTTCTTCTAGCTATGAAAGCTGAACCAGAGGAAACCCCCACTGATTTAGATCCTGCTGAGGAACCTCCACCATTTCGTCCTCAACATCCAACTACTCTTTCTGCTCCTCCTGCTCCTTCTGGTCCTTCTCCTTCTGCCCCTTCTGCCCTCCAGCTACTTCCTCTCCAGCAGTGGGCTGTTCCAACTACAGGTTTGCCACATATAGCCTGCTTTATGTTGAGATGTGTTCCGTCTGTTCTAAGTTCCTTGGGATTTTTAACATGAAAGGAAGGGAAGTTGAATCTTGTTAAAAGTTCTTTCTGGCTGAAAGGTGGTGGCACACACCTTTAATTCCAGCACTGAGGAGGCAGAGGCAGGTGAATCTCTGTGAGTTTGAGGCCAGCCTGGTCTACAAAGAGAGTTTCAAGACAGGTTCCAAGGCAAAAAAAAAAAAAAAAAAAAAAAAAGCTTTCTTTATATATTGTGATGACCATGTAATTCTGTCCTTTTGACTATTTATGTGCTTTATAACATTAACTGCTTTATTTATATCAAATAATCCCTGCATTTCTGAAATAAATCAACTTGATCATGGTGAGCAATCTGTTTGATGTATTCTTCAGTTCAGTTGGCAAGTATTTGGTTGAGCACTTCGTGTCTATGTTCATCACGGAGATTGGCCTGGATTTACATATTTTTTGTTGCATCTTTGTCTGGTTTTGGTATTGGGGTAATACTAGCTTCATAAAAAGTTAGATGTTGTTCCAGCATTTTATAATTTGTAGGATGGTTTAAGAAGCATTGGTGTTGAGCTCTTTGGCAGTCTGGTAAAGTTTAAGAGTGATTCCATCTATACATGGACTTTTTTCAGTTGAGAATTTTTTTATTACTTCTCCAATATCATTGTTTGTTATAGTTCTATATAAATTGTTTATCTCATCTAGATTTAATTTTCATAGGTCATCTGTGTAAGCCCCTCGAGCCACATGAGTGGCCAGGCCCCTCCTTCAGGGACCTCTAATTGCCAAGTCCAACCCACAGAACACTAATTGCCCTAACTGCTGGACCCTGTCCCCACCCTACAGAGTAAAAAACCCAATCTATGGACAAGAAATCTCACCAATCTCCACCCTGAAAAGTTCCATCCCCCTTGCCAAGAAACTTTCTATAAGCCCTGTATCCTGTTCAGTTTGCTTCTGTTTCTCACTGGAGCAGAGAAAGCCATCCTCCTGTTTTTTTTTTTTTTTTCCCTCCCAATAAATCTGTTTGAGGTATGTTGTGCAGTGTGACGTTGTGGTATTCCTTGGCTCCCAGCTGCCAGGATACCTTTCCATCCAAGCTGTAATGCTTCCAACCTATGTCTAGAAATTCATCCATTTCTTTCACATTTTCCAATATGTGCTTTGTAGATCAGATCTAATGATTTTCTGAATTTCATTGGTACGTGTGGAAAAAGGTCCTTTTTCATGTCTAATTTTATTAAATTCAATCTTCTTTTTATTTCTATTGGTTAGTGCCTTAGTTAGGGTTTCTATTACTGTGAAGAGACACCATGACCACAGCATCTCTTATGAAGGAAAACATTTCTTTGTGGTGGCTCACTTACAATTCACAGGTTTAGCCCATTAACATCATGGTGGGAAGCAAGGCACCATGCAGGCAGACATGGTCCTCGAGGAGTGGAGAGTTCTTATGATTGGCTCATGGGCAACAGGAAGTAATCTGTCTAACTGGGCTTGGCTTGAGCATATATGAGACCGCAAAGCCTACCTCCATAGAGACACACTTCCTCCAACAAGACCATACCCCCTAATAGAGCCACTCCCTTTGGGGGCCATTTTCTTTCAAAACACCAGTTTGGCTAAGGTTTATCCATATTGTTTTAACTTTTCAAAGACACAACTGTGTTTTATTGATCTTCTATATCATTTCGGGTTTTGTTGTTGTTATTGTTTCTATTTTATTAATTTCTGCCTGACTTGTTTTGGAGGGGCTTGATTTTTTTGAGACAGGGTTTTTCTGTGTATGATCCTGGCTGTCCTGGAACTCTCTTGGTAGATGAGGCTGGCCTCAAACTCACAGAGATCCACCTGTCTCTCCCTCCGGAGCTTGGATGAAAGGAGTGCACCACCACCAGCCCCCGCATCTACCTGCTCTTAATCATTTCACTCTGTCTGCTGAAAATGAAAATGCAACAGGATTCTAGGAATGCTTATTTCCTACTTGATCTCTTCAATGTCTGTTCATCAGTCAGTAGTGTGTTATTTAATCTCCATGGATTTTCATTTGCTCAAGAGTTTCTCTTTACATGTAACAGTTGTGCAGCTTGGTGTACCTGTGGGATTACTAACAGTGGAAGCAGGGGCTATCCCTAAAGCTTTGGCTGGCTTTTGGGAACTTAACCCTCATACTAGGTTGCCTTGTCCAGCCTTACTACAAGGAAGGGGCTAAGTCTTACTGCAACTTAATATGCCATGTTTTGTTGATACCTATGGGAGGCCTGCCCTTTCTGGACAGAAACAGAAAAAGTGGAAGGAGATGCAGAGGGAAGGTGGGGGCAGTGGGATGAGAGGAGGGAAGGGAAACTATGGTTGGGATGTAAAATAAATAAATTAATTTAATTTAAAAGAGAAAATGTCTCTATAAGATCATCTGTAGGCAAGCCAGTAGGGCATTTTCTTAATTTGCAATTGCTGTAACAGGGCCCATCCCTGGGCTGGTGGTCCTGGGTTCTAGAAGAAAACATGCTAAGTGAGCTATTAGAGCAAGCCAGTAAGTAGATGCCCTCCAGGGACTCTGCATCAGCTCCTGCTTCCAATATCCTGCCTTTTTGAGTTCCTGTCCTGACTATTCAATGATGAATAGTGATGTGGAAAAATAAGCTAAATAACATACCCCTCCCAGGAAAAAAAAAAGTTTCACTTGCTTCTAGTGTCAGTCATATTCCATTGTGATCCTTTAGGACACAAGGAATTGTCTCAATTTTCCTGTGGTTTTTAAAATTTGCTGTGTGCCCTAATATATTATCTATTTTAGAAAAAGTTTCATAGATAATGAGAAAAAAAAGTATATTCTGCAGTGTTTGAGTAGAATAGTCTATAGATGTCTGTTAAGTCTATTTGATCTAAGCCACTTATTTCAGATATTTCTCCATTTTTGGCATAATGGCCTCTCAGTTGATGAGTGTGAGGTATTGAAATTGCTCACTACTATTGTTCTGGAGTTAATCTGTGTCTTTACATCCAATGGTACCTGTTTATGAAATTTAATGTTCTTGTGTTCAGGGCACATATGTTTAAAGTTGTGATGTCCTCTTGATGGATTGTTCCCTTGGTATGCATGCAGCAACTCTCTTTACATTTGCTCACTTTTCTTGATTTGAAGCCTATTGTCAACCATAGAATGGTGATAGCTGCTGTTTCCTAGGTTCACCTGCTTGGGATACCTTTTCCATCCTTTCACCCTAAGGTGGCATCTGTCTTTTGTGGAGTACATTCCTTAGAGGCTAGATGGTTCTTGCTTTTTTTGTTTTGGGGGTTTGTTTTGTTTTGGTTTTGTGTTTTGACTGGGTCACTCTATTATTTAGGTCTGCTGCACTGGAACTCACTACATAGACCAGGTTGGCCTCTAACTCACAGAGAATGGCCTGCCTCTGCCTCCCAAGAGCCAGGATTAAAGGTATGTGCCACCAAACTGGAAAATTCCATCTGCTAGTCTGTGCTGTCTGTGCTTTTTGATTTCGGAACTGACACCAATAACATTCAGTTATTGATTGATTGAAAGGTGTGCATTGATTCCTGCTATTTTGTTAATTTTGTGGTTTGGGTTGTTTGTTTGTTTTTTTGTTTCATTTTGTTTTTCCCTGTCCCTTTCAAGCTTATCTATTATTCTAGTATTGTTGATCCTTTCCTATGTCCTTATGGATGGGCTTGATTTTCTCTTTTGTTGCAGAATATTTGTCTAACTATTAAAGATGTGTTGCATTTGTTTATGTAAAGATGTGTTGCGGGGCATTGGTGGCACATGCCTTTAATCCCAGCACTCAGGAGGCAGAGGCAGGCGGATCTCTGTGAGTTCTAGGCCAGCCTGATCTCCAGAGTGAGTGCCAGGATAGGCTCCAAAGCTACACAGAGAAACCCTGTCTCGAAAAAAAAAAAAAAAAAGTGTGTTGCATTTGTTTTAATTATGTAAAGATGTGTTTGCCTGCCTAAGGCACCTGACTGGTCTAATAAGAAGCTGAATAGGGGCTGGAGTGGCTCAGTGGTTAAGAGCACTGACTGTTCTTCCAGAGGTCCTGAGTTCAATTCCCAGCAACCACACTGTAACTCACAACTACCTTAAATGAGATCTTGTGCCCTCTGCTGGCATGCAGGCAGAAGACTCATAATAAATAGATAAAATCTTTAAAAAAAAAAAAAAGGCAAAAGGAAAAAGAAGCTGAATAGCCAGTAGTGAGAGAAGAGGTATAGGTGGGATTTGTGGGCGGGGACAGTAAATAGGAAAAAGAATTTAGGCCTGAGGAAAAAAGAAAAGAAGATACCAGGGAGGGACCAGGGACCATCCAGACAAACATGGAGGGAGCAGGAAAGTAGGACATACAGAATGAAAGAAAGGAAAAAGCCTCAAGGAAAAACATATATGAATAGAAACAGGTTAAATTCAGTTAAAAGAGCTAGTGGGGCAAGCCTAAGCTAAGGCCAAACATTCATGATTAATGATAAGTCTCCCTGTCCTTATCTGGGAGCTGGTTGATGGCCCAAAGAAAATGCCAACTACAGTCTTTAGTCTGAAAGACCCCCTTCAAATATTTCCTGGGAACTGGCTTAATGTTCTTAAACTCCTTCAGTCTAGATTCATCAGGGAGACTTTTTCTTTTCATACAGTTAGCACACATAGCTTTGCTGGGTACACTCATCTGCATTGGCAGTTGTGATCTTTCAGGACCTCCTTACTTTTAAAGTTCTGACTGGATAGCAATATTTTGAGGGCCTACCTGTGTATGTGTGATATGGTGGTTTCTGTTTTGCAGCTTTAACTATATTCTCTTTGTTCTATATATTTAGGGTTTCGATTGGAGTATGACACAGGGAGTTTCTTCCCTGGTCTTGTCCTGAATTCCTCCTTATCTGGGTTGGTATCTCTCTCCCTGACTCTAGGACATTCCCTGTTGATTCTTTTGGAAATGTTCCCTATACCTTTAGAACTAGATTCTTCACCTTTTTCGGTGCCCGTTATCCATAGATTCTCTTTTCAGAGTGTCACATATATTTTGAAATTCTCATCAGTGCTTTCTTATTGTTTTATTTTGTCCTTGTTGGATTGTTCCATTTCCTCCACCTTGTCCTCAGGCCCAGATATTCTGGCCTCCCTGTTAGCCATTGTGGAGTCTTCCCACAGAGGTTTTTATTTGATTTACTATATTTTGTTTTTTTAATGGTCAGCATTTCAAATTGGTTTTTCTTCTGTATTCCCCCCTCTTTGTTGAATGCCTATATCATATCATTCATCACCTTCTTTATTCAGCTGTTCATTTGTGCCTTTGAACATTTTTATAATCATTATTTTGAGTTCTCTGTCTGGGATTTTATCTAATTCACTCTCACTAGACACCGTTACTGTCAGGTCAATAATCTTAGAGATGTTATATTGTCTTTGGTTTTGTGTGTATGTGTGTGTCCCATAAGAAAGCATTGAAATTTATGTGTCTCCTGATGTTGTTTGATTTATGTTTTAAATAAGCTATGTTCTTTCATTCGATGTTTTTGTGATGTCCAAGTGTGACTTGGATGTGGTGGGGTTGGGTGTATAGTTCAGAAAATAACTCCACAGTCCAGGAGCTCAGTGTGCCTCACAGGCACATTGTATTTATTTATTTATTTATTTATTTATTTATTTATTTATTATGAAAACAGTGTTCTGCCTACATGTATACCTGCAGGTCAGAGAGAGCACCAGATCTCATTACAGATGGTTGTGAGCCACCATGTGGTTGCTGGGAATTGAACTCAGGACCTCTGGAAGAACAGTCAGTGCTCTTAACTTCCGAGCCATCTCTCCATCCCAGGCATATCATCTTACTCCCTGAGTGGGTATTAAGTGGAGAACCACCACTGCTGAATAGCACCACTATGCAAATGTCATACTAGCCCATTCACACTTTGACTTCATTAACTGGAAGAGGGTAAACAAACAAGACTAGTAAGGAGCATCCTTTGATTTTAGTTATTAAGGTTAGAGTGGGAGTATGAGTAACCGTGGGTATTATAAGAATTAATATTTGATCAATTTTGAAAAGAAAAGAATCCAAGATGGGTTTAAGTGGGTGAGAGAGGAAAGTTGGGGTATGCTTAGGGTCCATAGATTTTATAGACTGTTAAATCTATAGAAGATTAAAATTATGAGGTAAAGAGAGAGGAGGGAGGATAAGGATGAATAAAAATAGAAAAGACACAGAAATAAGAAGGGGTGTTTATGAGATGTGGCTAAAGAGAATACAGAGTACTATACTACTGAAGATTACTACAGTAAACAGTAAATTGTAAGGCTAGAGAGTTGGTTGTGGTTAAGAATACTGGTTGCTCTTCCAGGGGAGCTGGGTTTAATTCCCAGTTCCTACATGGTAGCTCATCACTATCTGCAATTACAGTTACAGGGGATCTGATACACTCTTCTGGCCTCCACAGATACAAGGCAAACACTTGGTACACAGACATGCATGCAGGCAAAACACCCATACACCTAAAATAAAATAATTTTTAAAAGAATACCTTATAATAAGCTAAGTGAAGAAACCTAACAACAGTCCTAAAACTTAACTGAGCAATATGTAAACAAAAGCAAAACCATATGAGACATATATGCAAGAATAAAAATGAAGTACTAGAAAATAAGAAATAAAAATAATAATTTATTGAGTAAATTGCTGGCATAGATTGCTGAGTTGAAAGGTGAAATTCCTAGCAGGTTCCATGTGGTGCTGTTGGGGGAGGGGAAGGTGGGAGTCTTTGGTCTCTGCAGCCTGTGCTCATGGGATTCTGTCATGTATGTGAGGGAAGACCGTAAGTTCTTTACTGGCACCCTGTTGCACCCTGCACTCTGCTATGATCTCTCCTGGTCCTGCAGGCTTTATGTATATCTTAGTATATGCCTTGGTTTTGGGGGTGTTGGCTAAGAAGATGGTCACCAACTTCTAAACTGGAGTGTCAAGTAGCCTGTAATTCCATGTTGAAATGAACATGTAATTAGAAGCCAAACAAGCTTGTTCCACACTGGGACAGGAAGCCCATTGAACATCTGCTGGATGGAGCAGATTTTGCATGTTTATAGATAAAAATAAATAATTTGCATTGCTGTTGCCTTTCTCTACAAAAATTACAGAACAGCTTCACTGGAATCAAATAACCTGAAAAGGTGATGTCCTGTGTAGCCTAGACAATATAGTGTCTTGCAGACACAACAAATATTCTGTGCAATGCCAGCTTCAAGGTTCCCATGTGTCCTGTCTCTCTAAAGCTAGAAGCAGCTTTGGGTTTTGGGGAGGATTGGGGTTTTGGAGGTTCTTTTTTGTTTGGGGGGGGATTTTTTCCCCGAGACAGGGTTTCTCTGTGTAGCTTTGGAGCCTGTCCTGGAACTCGCTCTGTAGACCAGGCTGGCCTCGAACTCACAGAGATCTGCCTGCCTCTGCCTTCAGAGTGCTGGGATTAAAGGCGTGTGCCACCACCACCCAGCAGGACTTTGAGGTTTTAACACAAAAATAGTTCCTCAATTTGGAGCTCAATTCTTCCCTCACTTCATTCCCTTCCTCCATGTCTGTATCCCTGAACCCAAGTCCTCTGGGAAGAATCTAGTGCAGCCATTCACCTAGAACCCATTTCAAGAGCCACATTCTATGCAACAGCTCTAAAAGTAATGTTCATGAAAACAGCATTCACTCTTCCTTCATGAAAGTGTTGATATTTTGCAGCCTTTTGTTAGTCGATGTGTATTGGTATTGTTTGAATGTTTTTCCCTCCAAAACTCATGATGAAATTTAGTTGTTCCTTCACAACCAGTGTCTAATCTTCCATGTACCTTTTCTCTGTAGGAAGATAGCATTTACTGTAAGCAATTGCAATTCTACACTTTTTACCACTAGGTGGCAGAAATATCTCAGTTGTGACAACTAAGAACCTTTGCATCCCCTAAATGCACAGGGGATTGTGCTCCCTAGAAGATCCCTTTAGCTGGGATCAAGTAGGTATCAGCAGCCAGCTTCAAGTTTCTTTCTCTTCAGTCTTCACTAGTTTTCACCTTCCCAGAACAAGAATCCCCTTCCAGGGAGGTCTTCAAGTAAGGAAATCTTTCACTTCAAATGTTGTAATAATGTTAAAAGGTGATATGTTTAATAGGCTGGTAGGTGGTAGGTTATAAGGGCATAATCCTCATTATACTTCGAAGAGGAGAGGGAGAGGTTATATGCGTGTGAGGGGAGGCAAGTGTAAGCAAGGAAGTCAGGTTTCCTTATTCCTTTGAAACAGGGTCTCTCTTTGAACCAGGAGCCAGGCCAGTAACAGGCAAGCCCTAGCAATTCTCCTGTCTCTGCTCCATGTGACACTGGGGTTATAGGGAGCCACACATGGGTTTTTTAAGCAGATGGGGAATTTGAACTCAGATCCTCATGTTTGGCTGGGTGGTGGTGGTGCATAACTTTAATCCCAGCACGCAGGAGGCAGAGGCAGGCAGAGCTCTGAATTTAAGGCCAGCCTGGTCTACAGAATGAGTTCCAGGACAGCCAAAGCTGCACAGAGAACCCCCCCTTACACACACACACACACACACAGAGAGAGAGAGAGAGAGAGAGAGAAAGAGAGAGAGAGAGAGAGAGAGAGAGAGAGAGAGCGCCAAAGCTACACAGAGAAACCCTATCTCTCACACCTCCATCCCCACGCCCCCCCCACACACACCACACACCTCCATCCCCACGCCCCTCCACACACACCTCCATCCCACGCCCCCCCCACACACACACACCACACACCTCCATCCCCCCCCCCCACACACACCACACACGCCCCACACCACACTCCATCCCCACGCCCCCACACACACACCACACACACACCTCCATCCCCACGCCCACACACACCCACACCCTCCATCCCCAGCCCCCCCCACACACACCTCACCCCGCCCCCACCCCCCCACACACACCCATCCCCACGCCCCCCACACACACACCCCCCCCGCCCCCCACACACACACTCATCCATCATCCCCACGCCCCCCCACCACACACACACCTCCATCCCCACGCCCCCCCCACACAACCTCCATCCCACGCCCCCCCACACACCTCCATCCCTCGCCCGCCCCCCCCCCACACACACACATGCACACTAGATCTTCATGCTTACTAAGTAGGTACTCTCAATGATTTAGTCCTCTTCCCAGCCCGAGAGAGATTTGGTGGCGTTGGAGTGTTGCTGCCACCTAGTGGCTAAAAGCCAGGGTTGCAGCAGTCACCTCCAATAAAATGAGTTTTTAATGACGAGGCCTAAATTAGGCAGTGAGGGACTTTTGCTTGATGAAAACTACAAGCTGATCACATAAAAGTGGGAGCAGAGAGAATATAATTTAATTAACAGCCAGCAAGACACCAGCCAAGCTCCAGAGCAGCAACTAACAAAGCGGGTCAGGGCCAGAAGCAGCCAGGCATCCAAGGTCAGAGGCTAACAAGGCAGAACTCAAAGATGAACAGTGGGGGGCTCCGACACATGACTGTCCCCTAATTATGCAAGCACACATGAGCAGCATGTGACTGTCCCTGGCTGGGCCAAGAGGGAGATGTAGAATGTGTGCCCCACCCCCACCTCCACTCTGCCCAGGAAAGTAACCAGTGTCAATAGAAGTTGCCTTATCTTCATCTGGCTTCTTCCCTAAGTCCTATAAAAAGCCTGTAGACCCCAGAGGGACTTCCCCTTCTTAGGCGCCCTCTGACTCTCAGGAGTTTCTCTCATTTTCCTTCAAATTCTCTGTAAATTTTCTTGCTAAAAATCTGCTTCTGCTTTGTCTACTTCTTCCTGACCCACATCTTTTCCCTCATTGACATGAGACAATAACTTGGCAGCCACTATCTCAGGCTGACTTCTGGTCACTGGTGACTGTCTGATGCCTTAGTCCCAGGGGCCCAGTGCATGTGGGCTCAGAAAGACCTGTGTCAGTGAGTGACATTCATTCAAGCATTGAGTGAGCCTGTCCCCTCTACCCTTCTGCTGTCCATCATGTGGCAATGAGCCAGAGCCCTTGCCAAATGTCAGTCCCCACACTGGGGACTTCCTGACCTCCAGAACAATGAGACATAAATGTATGTTCTTTATGTAAGTTGCCCACCCTCCAGTTTTTTTTTGTTTGTTTGTTTGTTTTTTGTTGTTGTTGTTGTTTTTGTTAGAACACACAAAGCAGGTTAGGGATCTACAGGTCTGGTTTCACCAACCCTGGAAGATAGTGACCAGTGGTTTGAAATACACAACTCCAAGCAGGATGCCAGTCCCCGGGGAAAGGTGTTCAGTGGCATTCTCTGTGTAGTAAATAGCCCATAGTAGAGGTAAGAGGAAGGAAGCAAGTCTGAAGAGGCTTCCCTAGGTTGGTGCTTTCCAAGCACCCAGCATCTCTCTGAGAGCCTTGTAGGAGCAAACTCACACTCATTCGGAGGCTTTCCGTGGAGGAAGCTGGAGCTTCTGAATTTGGTCTTCCATTCCCTTAGACGCTGCCCACCCCTATCAAAGTTAAAAGTGGGTGTCTAGATCAGTGGCCCACCCAGTCAAACTTCTTGGCCCTTCATTCTCACTAGCTCTGGCCTTCCCAGGGTAAGGTGCCCCTTCTAGGGACATCTTCAAGAAAGGAAACCTATTTGTCCCCTAATTCTAGGAGACAAAACCTGTCCCAGAGTGGCATAGGAACAGACTGGTTCCCCAAACCCAATCACTTTTCTCTCAGCTTTATCAAGATTTCTTTTTAATTAATTAAATTTATTGCATGTGCTTTGGTATAAGGGTGTCAGATCCCCTGGAAATGGAGTGACAGACAGTTGTGAGCTGCCATGTAGGTGCTGGGAATTGAAGCAGAGACAGATAGAACCTCCAAAGACCAGTCCCTGGTGAGGCCTGTCTATCAGTTAGGCCCCACACCCAAGGGTTTGGTGTCCACCCAAAACAATACATCAGCCGGGACCAAGTGTCCAAACGTATGAACCTGTGTGTGACACCACACTCAAGTGAGAACAGTTCCCTGTCTTGGGGGCCTGTAGACTGTGAGAAGGGGTTGTGGAATGAGTTACAATACTGTTTCTGGAGGAGAAAGAGATGCTGGGAAGCCAAAAGTAGGGTGTGATCACCCTTGCCTGGGAATGTCAAGACTGTGACTCTTCTGCTGTGTATCTGCTATGTTTAGCTTTATTATGTTTGTATTTGAATAGCAGGCAACTCCAAATTCATGTTAAAACAGGCAATATTACAAATATATTAAATAATAAAGTATTAAAGGGGGACGGAGGGAGGAGTGGAAGGAAGGGGAGAAACTGGCTGGTATGTAAATAAATGAAAAAATTTAATAAAAAGTACTAAAGTGTTTGTCATCTGCTAATGCCAGGAAGCATGAGTGATCGATGTAACAAAGGAAAATAAATCACCAGAATTAGTCAAATATTTGTGTAAGCAATTCTCTTTTAATTTTTAAAGACTTATTTATTTTTACTTTACATGTATGAGTGTCTTACCTGCAGGTATGTACTTGTACCATGAGCATGCAGCCCTTAGAGGCCAAAGACTTTGAGCCCATTGTGAGCACTAATTCCAATCAGGACTTTAGAACCATTCTTTACTATTTCCCATTGGCCACATTCCGCCTACAGGATCTGACTCCTTCATAGCCCCTCAGACTCAATCTTGCTTTACTTTTTGGTCCAGCAGCAGCTCCTCAGAGCTCTAGTAATCAGTCCTAGCTGTAACAGGAGCGTCCTAACTATACCATTGTTCTGATTTTAATTCTATTCTATAGACATAGGACCAAGTTTCTAAAGCCCGAGCTGGCCAGTTGTGGTGGTTTGTAGGATGTGCAGAAGAGGTGGAGCCAGGAGGATCATGAGTTCAAAACCAGCCAAGGCTACACATTTTTTTTTTAAGTGTCTGGAGAGATAGCTCATCAGTTAAGAGCACTTGTTTCTCTTCCAGAGGATGCAGGTTTGATTCCCAGCACCCACAACTGTCTGTAACTCCAGTTCTGGGGAATCCAATGGCAGTTTCTGGCTTCTGCAGACACTGGCTATGCAGGAGGTATGCAGACATACATGCAGGCAAAATGTATGTATGTATGTATGTATGTATGTATGTATGTATGTATGTATAAACACACATTTTTAACATCAAATCTGATTGTGTTAATATTGTTTAAATCTTACAGGGTAGCTCATTGTTTTGGGTTAAACTAAGAGCTGTGAGTGTGTGTGTGTGTGTGTGTGTGTGTGTGTGTGTGTGTGTGTGTATGTGTGTGTGTGTTCAGACAGGGTTTCTCTGTGTAGCCCTGGTTAGCTGTCCTGGCCCAGGGTGGCTTCGAACTCAGAGACTCCCCTGCCTTTGCCCCCCAGGAGCTGGGATTAAAGGCATACACTACCACCACCCTGCAAAGTAAGAGCTTCACAGCAAAGTATACAAAACCTTAGCATGGACAGACCCCTGCCTTTTCCTTAAGGGCCATTTCCTCATCTAACGACCTAAACCCCAACCCGAGCCAGCCAGGGTTCCCTGCTGCACAATGTTCTCATGTCTTTATGCTTCTGGAGGGCTGGTATCTCCACCTAAGTGGCCTCTCTACGCTCACTCCTTAGCTTCCTTCATCTGGCCAGCTCCTGGTATGGGCCTCCCCACTGAATAACTGTATCACTTTATGACTTGTGATAGATATACAGGCATACCATGGGTGTCTATAGCTATATCTCATATATATCCAACGCATTGTCTCTTTTCTGTCTCATCTGGATCTCCCCTGTGTATCTTTATGCACCTATAACTACGTTTGCCCTCTAAAGAGCAAGCTCCTTGAGTTCAGAGTCTAAGCTGCATCTTAGGTTTGCATCTTTAGGGCCGGTTTGTGGCAAGTGCCCAGTATGTGGTGAATGAATAAGAGGGGTGAATGAATGGATCAAATCGGCATGGTGAAATTGTATAACATTTACAGCTTTTTAAAACACATACAGGGGCTGTATGGTGCAATGAAAAGAACAAAGAAAGTATAAAGGCAGAATTAGAAGAATCAGATTTTAGACTCATCTTTTCATAAACTGGTAGAGGCTGTCTGAAATTCTTGGTTCAGAGATCCTCCCTTGTGTCACTCCAGAATCTTGGTCCTGCGTTCACATCTTGAGACTACACTTACTCTGGCTTCCTGCTTTCCTTCTATAGACTAATTACTCCTCAGCCTTATAAGTAATCTAGAATAATCAATCACTTAGCCTCAAGAAATAGCTTGTAAAATTCTTTTCTTTCTCTTTTTTTTGGGGGGGAGGATGTTTTTTGGTTTTAGGTTTTTGGAGATGGGTTCTCTATGTAACCACTCTGGCTGTCCTAGAACTCTCTCATGCCTCTGCCTCCTAAGTGCTGGGATTAAAGGCCTTTGCCACCACCACCTAGGTAAAATTCTTCTATTTATTGTGTGTGTGTACATGTGCAAACTCGTGCAATATGCTATGAAAATCAGAAAACATCTGGTATGAGTTCCATCCTTCTGCTGTATAGTGTCTGGGAGTGGAATCGGGTCCTTGGGTTTGTCAGCACATACCTTTACTCACTGAGTGTCCTGCTTGTCTGGGCAGCTAATCCAGTCTCCAGATACTCAGGCATGCATGTCTGGGCGAGGATGTGGGGACATGATTTAATCTATCACAGATAACTATGGGCAGACAAAATAAACTGAATCTTCACATTTTATGTGTTAACTCAAAATCGGTCAAAGATTTATATATCTAAAAATATGAGGAGATTACATAGAAAAAAAGCTGAGTTTTATTTTCGTTTTTTCTTCTGTCATTAATTTCTTTAAAGTTAACATCTAAAATAGCAGGCTTCATTATTGCACTTTCATACACACGTTGTTATTATTCATCCCTACTTTTCAGTGGCTTCCCATGCCCCTAGAGAGTCAATAAAATATTTCACCGAATTTTACAGGGACAGAGGTTGCCACTGACCTTCCCTTCCCCCCACCCCCAATAGCCCTCCTTTGCTTCCCTGTCACAGGAATTCCTTTGCCCTCTCTAATCCCACTCCTGCCCCCTTCAGACCTAGTTACGGAAGGATTCTTAAGTGAACAATAAACATAATCTATGAAGAAAGACTGATAAATTGGACTTTGCCAGAATTAAAACCTTTGCTCCGTAAAGACTTTGTGCCTTTTTGTGTGTGAAAAGGATGAAAAAACAAACTACAGGCACAGGAAAATAATCCTCTAACAATACAGCTGGAACCTTACAGATAGCACAAACAGATCAAAAGGCTATGTGATCACTCAAAACTCAGTAGTAAAATCAACACAAAAAACAGTTACAAGGTGGGGAAAACATGTGTCCTAGTTTCATGCCTGTTGCTATGGCAAATACCCTGACAGAAAACAACACAGAGGAAGGAATTCATTTGACTGAGAACTATAGTTTATAATCCATCAAATCAGAAAGTCAAGAGAGAAATCAAACAGTCACAACACATCCACAGTCAAGAGCAGAGAGAGAGGAGATAGGCATGAGTCCTGACTTGTTCCTTTTATTGTTCAGCTAGATTTCTCTACTGTTATATAGCTCAGGGTCCCTGCCTAGGTAATAATGCTACCTACTATGGGCTGGGTCTTATCTATCAATTAGTAATCAATAATAATCAAGAGAAACTCCTACAGACACATCTTCAGGCCAACCTGATCTAGATAATTTCTCTTCCCAGCCTGTGTTAGTGGCGCACACCTTTAATCCCAGGACTTGGAGGCAAAGGCAAACAGAGCTCTGTGAATCTGAGGCCAGTTAGATCTATGTAGAGCATTCCAAGACAGCCCAGGCTACTTAGAGAGACCATGTCTCAAAACAAAACAAAAAACTTTCCATTTAGAGAGCTGGCTCAACAGCTAAGACCATGTCTTGCTCTTGCCTGGGATCCAGGTTCAGGTCCCAGATCCCACATTAGAGAGCTCACAATTGCCTATAACTCATCTCCAGACGATCTGATGCCCTCTTCTAGTCTCTGTGGATACACACACACACACACACACACACACACACACACACACACACACGTCTAAAAAAATAAAATAGCACAACATAAAATAGCCTTTTGTGGTGGTGTCAAAGGCATGTGAAAAAAAAATCAACATCACCAGGCCTTAGGAAATGTAAACGAAGACTTTGATTAGAAATAATATCCATGCTGGGCATATTTAACCTCAGCATTTGGAAGGCAGCAGCAGGCTGTTTTCTGTGAGCTTGAGGCCAGCCTCATCTACAAAACAAGTTCCAGGCTAGTCAGGGCTACACAGTGAGACACACTCTCTCTCAAAAACAAAGAAAGAAAGAAAGGGACAGGGAGGGAAGGAGGGAGGGAGGGAGGGAGGGATGGAGGGAGGAAGGAAGGAAGGAAATAGATTATTTCATACCTACTGTCCTCACTACTTTCCTATGGCTGTGATAAAATACTGTAACCAAGGCAACTGACTAGAGAATTTTATCTGGGCTTCCAGTTCCCCAGGGTCAAGTCCATGAGTGAAGGCATGGGGGCAAGAACAGGAAGTTGAGGCTCACTCCCTGTGTGGTCAGCACCATTCAGAGTGAGATCTAGAAATGGCATGAGCTTGTGAGGAAGATCATCCATGAAGAATGTCTGGTTTCTAAGACCATCAGCAGATTTTAGTTTGTGGTCTCTTTCTTTACCCCATTACAAGATTTCACATGCACACACTCATAATCTAAAAATATCCTGCGTCAGATTTTTCTATTGTAGTTGTTATAAATAAATGCAAAGAGTGATGATTTTTCCTGTTCGTAATTCTATAATTCTATACCCAGTTTAGTTCAGCCAACACAAAAATTTCGGTTTATCAGGGAGCAATGTTTATCATGGCCACCAGGTGGCTGACCATCCCCATTGACTGACAGACCTGGTTGCCACAGGAAATGATGACTAGCTGTATTTAGATTGTGGGCTTCTTCTATTTCCTGCTGTGAAGAATTTCTGGAGCAATCCAGTTTCTTTAGATTTTCTGGACCAAAGAATTTGAAAACGATCCAACAGTACATTTAGTTAAACTTGGTTTAATTGTCTGTCAAATATTTACCAAGTTCCCTCAATGAGTATTGTACAAGGACTTGGGGCCAGAGTTGTATAAAATGTCAGTTGTCCAACACACTGCCTTGAAAGATGTGTGTGTCCTGAAGGGCGTGTTCCTTCTGAGCCTCCCTGTACGAAGGCACTACAAAAGTTCATGATTTAGTCCTTAACTTCTCAAACTTGAGAAAGGCTTAGAAGGAGGTTGTGAGCCGGGCGTTGGTGACGCTCACCTTTAATCCCAGCACTCGGGAGGCAGAGGCAGGCGGATCTCTGTGAGTTCGAGGCCAGCCTGGTCTCCAGAGCGAGTGCCAGGATAGGCTCCAAAGCTACACAGAGAAACCCTGTCTCGAAAAACCAAAAAAAAAAAAAAAAAAAAAAAAAAAAAAAAAAGGAGGAGGAGGAGGAGAAGGAGGACATTTTGTACACCTGGAATTCAGGAACTTTCTTCAGAAATCTCTGGTCACGGAGTAACCAGCTTGTTGAAGCTTTCATGAAACTTTCTCAGATTTAAATCTACAAGTCTCATGTTGGTCACTCTGTTTGAGAGGTGACTTCTCTCAAAGTCTAAGGACATGTCAGTGTGAATCATGTGGATGGATTTCAGGGTTACTTTCTCCTCTCTTGCCACTAAGCCTGTTCTGTCATGAGGACAACCAAGCAGGTCACTGTTTACGGCTATCAGTTGAGCCTAAAGATGCCCTTTGAATTCTGGGACAACATCCATAAGCAAATCTGAGTCATAAGCCTGGGAAAACCCCAGTGATGCGATGGAAAACATTGTCATGGGAGGAGGGGCTGCAGTTTATCCTTGAGAGAGAAGAAGGCACTGCAGGCAAAGGAAACAGCACCAAGGAAACATGAACCCAAGATGCTGTGAGTGATGAGGGAAGAACAGAAGTAGGGGCTGGGGTAGGAATGTATTGGAGGTGAGCTTGGAAGGTAGAGGATGAGGCTAACAGGTAATGGGTGGCAGGTGAGTCTGGCAGATGGCCCGTGAACTGCCATGTAGAAGGTGAGACAAGACAGGTGAGGAGTCACCCTTCTTTTGTCCCAGCACTCAGGAGGCAGAGGCAGGTGGATCTCTGTGTTTCAGGCCAGTCTGGTCTATGGAGTGAGTTCCAGGAAAGCCAGGAATACACAGAAATCCTGTCTCTAAAACAAAAAGGCAGATGGATTTCTGTAGTTCAACACCAAACTTTTCTGCATATCAAGCTCCAGACAGCCAGGGCTACATAGTAAGGACCCTGTCTCAGAAAACAAACAAGCAAACAAACAACAAAAACCATCAGTCTTCAGCTTTCATCTTTCAAGAACATGATACAGCTCTTCTTTCTGCTCTGAGAAACACATGGTTAGCCTGTTAAGAGTAGCCACTGAATAAATGATTGAAATAAGTTAGGGGGACCCAGCAAACATGGAATATCTGGGCCTAGATAGGTGTCCCCTGAAAGCTTCCTTCCTGCCAAACTGGGATATGGGAACATAGGAAGACAGTGAAGAAAGAAGAAAGCTGGGCCTCGGCAAGGTGTGTCCGAAAATGACCGATAAATCGATAATGGGCACACTCCAAAGACTATACTGAATTTCAAGGTAAACAAGGGTCTGGGACCCAGGGCCAGCTCCCTACATATCAGTGTGTTTGGTCTGGCAAGGACAAGAGTGGGAACAGACACAGACAACTCGTGACAATGACTCATGATTCTGCTATTGACATCACCTGAGAAGGGTAGCAGCTGGGAAAGAAGGCAAGCTGCCCTCCAAACATCCCTGGGAGAACTTAGACCCAACTTGGGCAATCAGAGGCATTGTTGAGCAGCCTCATCCTCACTTCCTCCCTCAATAGGGTACAGTCAGGCTTCACATAATACTTGGGTCTTGAGGGCACAGATTTAGATGTCTATAAAAATAAATCTGACTTGGTTGATCCTGCTCAGCTAAGATAAAGTTTATAGAGGAAACCACTCAGCTGGGGAAGTTCTTGCTGTGTAAGCATGAAGACCTGAGCTTGACTTTCCAGCACTCAGGTTAAAAAACAAACCTGGATGTAGTGGCACTTCTGTAATCCTAGCTCTGGGGACAGAGACAAGTGGATCCCCAGAGCTCAGCAACCCACCAGGCTAGCCAATTAGGGAGCAACAGGATTAGTGAGAGACTAACTCAATATTTTGGTGAAGAAAAATAGAGGAGGATACACAGGTCAACCCCTGGCCTCTACATGTAGGCATGCATACAAACACACTTGCTCAAACACATGGACGTAAATACACACACAGACAGGGCTGGGAGAGAGAGAGAAAAAAATGTTGATAAATGTTTGAATATTTCTCTTTATGTTCAGGCCATTGTCCCTTTCATCATGCTCCTAACTCCCCATCAAGACATCTTTGCCATTGTATTTTGTCACTGTCCAAGTTTGGTTTCTGTTGCTGTTCTGTGACAAATACTATGACCAAAAGCAACCTGGGGAAGAAAGGACTCCTTTCATCTTACAGGTTATAGTCAGTATTGAGGGAAGCCAAGGCAGAAACTCAAGGAAGGACCTTGAAGCAGAAACCAACAGAGAAACTGTGCCTACTGGCTTGGTTCTAGGGTCACATTTAACACAGACCTCTGCCCAGGGATGGTACTACCACAGTGGGCTGGACCCTTTTCCATCAATTAGCAATAGAGAAAATACCCTCACAGAATGCCAACAGGCCAATCTGATAGAGGCAATTCTTCAGTTAATGTTCCTTCTTCCTAGGTTTTCTAAGGTCAGCCATCACAGTCACCAATACGTTTCTACTCAGCTATGAGCTTCCTAAAGAGAAGGTTGATGTCAAATATCCCCAGCCCCAGCACTTTACTGATAATTGATATCACTGGTTGTTACTAAGTCAATGACTAGATCCTGGGCCAGGATTTTCTGGGACTTAGCATTATGTTGCTATCACAAGCTACTTCTAGGTCCAGAAGCATTTTCTCCTTTTGTGACTCTGAGTCAGAGTCCTCCTGATGAGAACAAACCCTCTAAACTGAACAAGAGATGAGGAACCTCCAAGTGAGGTGGTTCGTGGAGGCTATGAGGTTGCAGCTCTAGTCAAACTCCTTTTTCTTTGCTTGCTCAGCTGTGAACAAACTTGTCCTACTTTTTAATCACAGCCAAAACAAGGCTGAACCATGCAAGGTCAAAGTTAAGAGGGATTGGACCATAGCACTCATTTCTATATACATGAGGACACTTTCAGTGGGTAAAAAGGAAAAGCATCGAAATCTCTAATTGTTGGTAGTTATTTCCTAGTGTTTGGTTTGTATTCTATTGTTTGTTTTTGAAACAGGGATTCAGTCACGCAGGCTAGCTTTAGACTCACTGAGGATTCCTGATCCTCCTGAGCATGGGGATTGCATGTACATGTCACCATGCCCAGTAATCCTCTAGTATTTGTTGAATAAAAAAAAAAACAAAATTCATAATGAAAAAAATCTATAATCTTGCCAATGATTTAAAATATATTGTATTAATTGTGTTCAGAAAGAGTTAGAGAGACTCAGGTAGATAAGGAAATCAAAGACAAATCCCTTTAAGGGGACTGCTTTTTTTTCCTGGGGACTTTGTGACTGTGAGTGATAGGGAAAAGCCTGGCAGTGGGAACAAGAAGAGTGCCCAGAGCAGGACCAATAATGAAGAAGATGGAGAGAGTCAGGAAAGGCGAGAGCCCACAAGCCCTATAAATCAGGCTAGAACCCTCTTGGTAGACTCGTAGCTGTGGGGCCTCTGCCATCCAGATGCTTCATTAAAACATCTGTTTGCTTTAATAAAGTTTGACCCCTCCACTTTCCTAGTCTTCTGCCTTTCCTGGAGATACATTTTTTTTGAAATTAAAAAATAAATTTAATTTAATAAAAATGTGCTTTCTAATACCTTGTACATTTTACAAAAATCAAATCAAGAACAACCAGAGTCCTAAGAGGTGATAGTCAAAGCTGTTAGAACAACACATGGGAATGAACCTTCATTACCCTGGATTTGGCCGTGGTATCTTACACATGACACTGGAATAACAGCAGCAAGAGAATTTATATGTATTGGTTTATGATGAAAATTTAGAGTATATCATGGTGTATATATATAAATGTGCAGCCACTGTGAGAAGCAGTTTAGCAATTCTTGAAATAGTTAAACTCAGATCTACAATATAATCCAAAATTCCATTTGATGTATATACCCCAAAGAATTGAAATGAGGGGTTTAAACAAAAATTTGTACATGAATGTTCATAGAAACCCTATTCATGAGAGCCAAAGGGTGTAACAACTTTGATGACCTTCAGTGAATGCTGAGACAAAGGAAACATATCAATATCTAGATATAACCAATTATATACAAGATTTATTCATTTGTCTAGCACCAATGTAACATTTATTTTGTCTTTTTTAAAATTTATTTATTAGTTCTAGTTAGGGAACAAGCTTGTTTCACATGTAAGTCCCTTCTCCCTCTCCCTCCCCTCACCCCCATCTCTCCTCCCCCACCCCAACCTACCCCCACCCCATCCACCCACCACTCCCCAGGCAGGGTAGGGCCCTCAACGCGGGCTCTGCAAAGTCCACCAAATCTTCCTGTGCTGGTCCTGGGCCAAGACCTGTACAATAAGAACTTTGAGATACAATTCTTTGTTCATCCCATGGAACAGACGTGACAGTTCCCCTTTGACCACTCCCTACCCAAAGGCCTGCACATGATCATCTCTATGTTAATTAGACAGATTTTATCATATGTATGCTTGTGACACGTGATATGTTCATCCTATAGCCAAAGCCTGGTAATCTTGTGCATGTTCAGAAGCTATCTGTGGTTCCCTCGACTGGGGATTCAACACACTAGAAAAAAGTAGAAGCTAGTTCAAGTGCAAAGTATTCCTTCATGCCCTACTCAGGCGACACCTGCTTATAAAAGATCCCAGGAAAACAGTGACCAGGGAGCTTCCCCTCTTCTCCCAAATTTTCTTCAATAGCAGTCCTCAGTTCTCCATCAAAAAAAATATTCCCACAGGATCCTCTTCCCAGATGTTTAAGTGCTCCAGTAGTTTTTGAGAGTTGGATGCTAGCTCAGAGTTCTTTGTCTGGTAAAAAACAAAACCGACAGTAAGGACTTTCACCTGGAGGAGAATCTCCACCACTAAAATAACCCAGGATGCCATCAAGCCTGCAGGTGAGCATTCCCTCCCACTTGCCTACAAGCTGCTTACATTTCCTAAGTGTATTTCAGACATTATTTTTGGTCCATTGTTGTGTAACAATTTCCTCTGAATTGAATCTTTTCCATCGTGGAAGAAGACTCATTAAGACGGAGGAAGCAAACAACTCAAGACACAGGAAGTTCCTATAACTTACCTGATTTGAAAGGTCCCTCCCCCCCTCTTTTTTTTTTCTTTTTTTCTTTTTTTTTTTTTTTGAGACAGGATTTCACTGTTTAGCTTTGGCTGTCCTGGAACTGGATTTGCAGACCAGGCTGACCTCGAACTCATAGAGATCCACCTGCCTCTGCCTCTCAAGTGCTGGGATTAAATGTATGCACCACCACTGCCTTGCTCCCTCCTCAGTTTTTATAAGCAATAAGGACTGTTGAGGAGACAGACTCTTCAACTTGTGAAGCCACCAGCAAGTTGTGCGGAAAACTCCAGGATTCCAGCTTTCTTGAGTCACCCATACCGGGGTGGAATTTTGCTGATGAAGCTGTCCTTGAGTGATCCCTATCCCTGTGAGTAACCCTTACCTATCCTCCTGTAAGCAACCCCAATAAATTCATTGGTTCTCCAAGTTGGACTTTGGTGTTAGCGTTGCTTCAGCCTGCTTTGGTTCCCTGTGTGGGGTGATTACACATTTGTTCACATCTCCCTAGCAGCAGAGTCTTACTCAAGACCTATTAATGTGGCATGTGAAGGAAGGGACATCAAGATAAACATATAAAAAGTCAGTTGACAAAGGTAACTGAAAACCCTTCTCTACCTGACCTACATGTAACACAGAGCACATCCTCCAGAAAATCCCACATTATTCAAATGCCCCAAAGGTCGGGAGCTATGTAAGTGACCTGTAAAGGAGCATGAAACTGGTGGCCATGCACCTTTGAGCTTATGCCTTTTCTCAGCTCTCTAGCCTATGCCCATTTCCAGGAACAGATCAGAACAAATTCTTTCTTAATAAATAGTCTCTATGGTTATTATTAATGATGTATCCCTGGTGCAGTTCTGTGTCCTGGGACACAAGAACTGGAAGCTTCAGCAGGTGCCCCAGGACTGTGACCTGTGCCTAAGGCAATTTGCTATCTGGTTAATTGGTGAAGGCTTACCCTAAGAAAGAAGAATTCACCTTCATTAGGTCATAAAGAAAGTACTTGATTCATAGTACTTTAAAGCACAAGAGTGCACAGCAACATTGGCACACTATAAAGACATAAAGTCTAGACCATACAGACATAGAGTGACACCTCATCTGTACACCAACGAAGTAGACTCCTAAGATCATTGTGGGTTTTTGAGACAGTTTCTCTGTGTAGTCCTGGCTGTCCTGGAACTTGCTCTGTAGACCAGGCTGGCCTTGAACTCACAGAGATCTGCCTACCTCTGCCTCCGGAATGCTGGGATTAAAGGTGTGTTCCACTGCCCAGCTTTCCAAAGAGCATTGGTGTGTGCAGACACTGCTACTTCCTGCCCTCGGCCCCAACAGAGAAAGATGGGTGCCTCTTATCATCTCCCTCATCTAAGTCAGTCATGCATTTAAGTGTCACCTGGATGCTTATGGTTGGCAGAAAGACAGTCAGAGTCAGAGCCCAAGATGCAAGTTTGAGTGTCTTGCCTCCACAATGCAGGGAAAGCACACGAGTCAAGGCTGGAAGAGATGAGGATGAAGCCAGTCCGCAGCATCCAGGGAACTGGGTCACACCTTGATTTTATGGCCCACTGGAGGTCTTGCTGCCCTAACTTGATAATCTGGGACTGTGCAGATCCAGTGTTAGCTGTGGCCCAACAGCATCAGCACCTGCTTGGAAACTCTCAGATATGCAGGTTCTTGGACCCCACTCCTACTTAGGCAAAATCTGCATTGAACAATTGAACCCTGGGTGATTGGTATAATTACTCAAGCTGGTAAAACAATGGATAGACAGATTTTGTGGTCTGGAGCATCAACTTTTAACAACCTAAAGCAAAGTTGGAGAACAACCATTTCAGGAAACAAGAAACCCTTACTTTGGGCTTTGTCCTCTGGCCTCAGGACTCACAACCACCATGCTCTCACTCATTATCTCACTCACTCATTGCCTACCTTTAGCCTCAGGTAGTCACAGTCATAGTACTAGTCCAAGGATTTGCTTTTTTTTTTTTTTTTTTTTTTTTTTTTTGGACAGACCATGAATATTAGAATTGCACAATTTCAAAATTACCATAAGAAAGAAATAGCAAAGCAAGGGCATTGCAAAGTGAACTGTACCATCCTTTCTCTAAGTTTCACGCACGGACACTTGGCACAATATCTAGCACATTATATATGTCCATTAGCATGCCACAGAACTGAATTGGATATTGACAATGAATAATGTGTCTTAATTTGATACAAATGCTTTCAGGCTGGTCATATTCATAAGAACACACTACACAATTATGACTTGATATTTCTGGTTTCAAATGGTGGGGCCTAGTGAACATGGGTGAGTTGTACTCTACATCAGGTAAACCCTTGGTTTAGTTTTTGGACAGACACAACATTTTTTAGACATAATGGCATCCAAAAAATTCATTAAATCAAATCCATAAAATAGATCTATTCTTATGGTATCTTTCTGTTACGATAAGTCTTTCCACCAAAGCTGCCGAGCCCCATCGCCACGTGTGCGCTTTTCGCCAGCCGCCCGCCGGAGTTAGGGCCCAAATGAATACAGAGAGACTTGTATTAGGTTCAAAGCTGCTTGGCCAATGACTAGGATTCTTCAACTGCTAGCTCAGTCTTAATTATCATAAATCTATATATTTTATAAAACTTATCTTATCGGATGCCTTATTGGCGTCCCTCCTTGCCAGTGGATAACATCCTGCCACTGGAGGAGGAAGGGGAAAAGGGAGATGCTTCCTGTTTCTCCTTCTTTAAATATGAGTCTCCTTGCTGTGTCACTTCTTGCCTGGATCACCACTTATCTACTACATTTCCCAGAATCCTCTTTGACTCCTAGTCCCGTCTAACTTGCTGTCTCATTGGCCAAACAGTATTTTATTTAACAATCAATAAGATAAACATACACAGAAGTACTTCCCCCATCATCTTTCTTTCTGGGTAGGCTTTTAGAAATATTTGCCGGCCTTGGCCACACCTGGTTTCCCATTCAAAGTTGATCAGATCCCATCTAGAAAGGTTGAGAAGTACAATTACATAGATGAGTCGTATTGTCTATTTTCTCAAGTGTATGTGTATGTGTATGTCCTTCTCTCTCTCTGGTATTTATATCACATGACCTTTTGTAGTCCATGATGAGGGTGATATGAGATTTAAGTGCCTGTGTTCTCATCTATCATCACAATCTGTAATCAGAATTAGAAAAGCTAACATGTCACAATGGACAGAGATGCCTAGGTGGTTACTGTGTAACATGAGTAAAAGCAAAGCCAGCCTAAGTGATGTGTCACAAGGCACTCTCTAGTTAATCACTAGATACTATTCAGGGCCAGACTCCATAAAAGACTCTAGAATTGCTATCTTTGATGTGAAAACACAGAAAAAGAAGGAGGAGGAGGAGGAGGAGGACGAGGAGGACGAGGAGGAGGACAAGAAGAAGAAGAAGAAGAAGAAGAAGAAGAAGAAGAAGAAGAAGAAGAAGAAGAAGAAGAAGAAGAAGAAGAAGAAGAAGAAGAGGTGGAACTCATAGTGGGGAAAATGGGGAAGAAATGAAATTTAGGAAACTAATAAATGAAATAGGAAGATGACCTTCATGAATCTGTGAGAGCTTCTGAAGGCCTAAGCAATTTACTATAGCCAGGAGAAATCTTTGCAGGGCTGGAAAGATGGCTTAGTGCTTAAAAGCACTAGCTCCTCTTCCAGAAGTCCTGAGTTCAATTCCCAACCCCCACATGGTGGTTCACAACCATCTATAATGGCATCTGATGCCCCCTTCTGGTGTGCAGGCATACATGCAGACAAAGCAACCACATACATTAAATAAACAAATCTTTATTTAAAAAGAAGAAAAAGAAAACATAATAATCTTTGTCTCCTCATATATAATGGATGCTATTCAGGCCTAGAAATGAATGAAACCCGTGATCCACAGCAGATGGATGAGCCTAGAAGACCTTGTAAGTGAAGGAAATCAGGCACTGTAAATTCTCACCTAAATTGAGAATGTCCATCCATAGAGGGACAGAATGAAACAGAGGATACCAACCAGGGTTCAATTCCCAGGACACAGGACACACACACGGAAGTAGTTCACACCCATCTGTAATTCCATTAAATGCCTTCTTCTGGTTTCTGTGGGCATCAGGTACTCACATGATATACAGGCAAAATACACACACAGATAGAGACACACAGACACACACACACACACACACACACACACACACACACACAAATAAATAAATAAATAAATAAATAAATAAATAAATTCTTCTAAAAAACAAAAGAGAGAAAATTGACTCTTCCTCCCATGACATCCATTCCAATAGCTCTTCAGCGAGAGGGAGGAGTCTTGTGAGCCCTTTCTCCACCCATGCTGTGTCATGTCCAAAGGACAACATTACACAGCACCCTTCCCCATCCTCCAGCTCTTACACTCTTTCCAGCCCCTCTTCCACAATGTGCCCTCTGCCTTGGAGAGTTTGATATAGATGCCCCTTTTAGTACTGAGCCCTCAACAGTCCCTTATTCTCCTGATTTCACCAGTTAGAAGAGTCTCTGCATTGACTGCTTCCCACTGAAAGAGAAGCTTCTCTGACCAAGGGTGGGGAGGTGCACTGACTTATGACTATAAACAGAAGTGCTGAAGGCAGGTGGACTCATGACCAATTAGCAAAACAACAGTCTGTTCCCCACAAGGCCTATGACTTCCCCAACCATGGGCTTTTGTAGGCTTACAGCACAAGGCATGAATTCCTTCCTGTGAAGCAGCCCTCAAGTGTTTGTTGTTTGAGACAGAGTTCACCATATAGAACAACTTGGCTTGTGCCTCAGTTTCCCATGTGCTTTATAGGAGTTTGCCACCACACCCAGCTGGGAGGAATAACTTCCGCAGTTGTAAAGCACAGTATGGTAACTATAATTGACAACAGCTAATTGTATATTTTAAAACATACTATGATTTTGAAGTCTAATAGGCAGGAATTGAATGTTCCTAACACAAAGAAATGCTAAGTGTTTGAAGTGGAAGATATACCAGTTACCTTGACTTGATTACCTGACACTGTTAATGTGTATTGAAAGATCACACTGCACCCTCTATAGGTACAGTTATTATGACCTTGATGATCAAAGCTTATGCATAAAAAGTAAGATAAATACATAGTTCTTTATAAGTCAAGGTCTCCTGAATGCCAGGCTGGCTTTGATCTTGCTACATAACTGATTGTGACCTTGAACTTTTGATCCTCCTAAGTGCTACAGTTATAGGCATGGGCCACATGTCCTATTTATATTATGCTAGGGATCAAACTCACCCGTACTAGATAAGCATCTTACCCACTGAGCTATATCCCAAATCCTATGAAGACATTTTACATTTTAAAGATACATTCCTGTCCTATCTGGAACCAAAGAGGTCCAGTCACTTGTCATACCCTCCTTGTTCAGTACACAATGACACCCTATTTCCATTCAGTCTTCCAAACATTGAATGCTGGCCGTTTGGCTACCTTCCTGCTACTGACTGGTAGCCAGCTCCTAATCTTTAATCTCTTTGTTGGCCTTCTACAAGTTTTTAATAATTAAACTGAAAATTTCTGATGTTCGACTATTGAAGAAACTCTTTGGGAGTGGAATTTTTGAGAGAGAGAGAGAGAGAGAGAGAGAGAGAGAGAGAGAGAGAGAGAGAGAGAGAAATAAGTTTCATGCAAACCGAGGCTGCTTTGATGGGTTTAGGACCATGACTCTGTTTACTTCACATGTCACCTTGACTGGACCAGACATAAGTGTGTAGTTAGAGTTTGACCTTCATGGGAGCCAGGCTTCCAAGGGGAACAGTGGCCCAAGAAGGAAGTCACTTCACAAGACCCAGGACTCTGATGGGATGGTCCCAACTCCACAGACTCCTAAGGAGACAGTTAAGTCGGTCAAGGCCATTATAACCATTTGGTGTCAGACCCTAGCCTGAGTGCCACTGTGAAAAATATATTTTCAATGAGGTTAGTATTTACAGCAGAAAATGTTAAGCAAAGCAGATTAACTATGATATGTTTAGGCTGCATGTGGACAGTCCTGAAGAACTGAGGCTCCTGAAGGAAAACTTCAATTTGACACTAATGCTAACTCTTCCCTGGGTTTCTATCTCATTCTGCACATTGATAGCCTTAATCATGTGGGCAGGGTGTGTATCACCAAGGAAGAGGCTAGCCACAAAAGCCTGACAACCGGATTCAATCCCCAGAAACAATGTAAAAAACCAAACGAGGTGGGGCACATCTATAATTTTAGCACTCACAAGCAAATATGGGAGGCAAGAACAAGAGAATCACCCGGGAGCTTGTGGGCCAGTGCATTGGCCAGCTGTTCTGTAATATAAAGTATATCAGAAGAAACAAGAGAGACCCTGTCTCAATAAGGCAGAGAGTGAACATCTACTCCTGAGAGCTGCCCTCTTGACCACAGTGCATCACGGTACTCATGTGTCCACATTCGTGCACATATGTACACATATAAAAATTGAACCAGCCTAGATGCCCATCAACAGAGGAATGGATAATAAAAATGTAGCCTACATCACAATGGAATTTTATTCAGCCATAAGGAAAAATGAAAATTTCAGGAAAATGGATAGACCTAGAAAGCAAGGTGATCCTAACTCAGCAAACAAAAACAGCAAACTGATATTCTCTTCTCTGTGTAAAACCTAGCTTATAGTATATACATATAAACAGAGGTAAGTGTAAATAAAGCCTAAAAATCTAGCCAGGAAACCAAGAGAAGGTAGTAACAGGTGATGAGAATGGATGGAGTGGGCAAAAGGATACATAGGATAAGAAAGAGAGAAAGAGGCTAGGGACAGACAGAAGGCTAAAAAGGAGCCATTGAGAAAGGAAAGGTAGGAGATGAGGGAGGAGAACCACTACAATTTTGCTCAAAAATAGCATAATGATATCTAACTTGTTATGTTATATCAAAAATAAATACTTAAAAACTAACAACCTGGGGCTGAAGAGATGGCTCAGTGGTTAAGAGCACTGGCTGCTCTTCCAGAGGCTCTGAGTTCAATTCCCAGCAACCACATGGTGGCTCACAACCACCTGTAATGAAATCCGGGCCCTCTTCTGGCACACAGGCATACATGCAGGCAGAACACTGTATATATAATAAATAAAGTCTTAAAAAAAGTATCATGCCCTGTCACTCTCCTGGGGGCAATACCTTTGAAATGACTCTCCTTTATGTCCTGAGAGGAGACTGCCTGGTGCAGTCACCTCGAAGGAGCCCATGAATAAGAGCAGACAATAAGATACAGCAGAAGCCTGTGGGGCAGACTGTGTGAACTGGAGCATCAGGGACAACTTCCCTCTCAGTACCATTGTGCCCTAAGCCAAAGAAAAAATATACACATAGAACCACAAGCAGGCTTGGCTCTATCTGTAAGGTCACAGGAAGTATCCAGGAGTACAACACTGTCAAATGCACTACATATTACATTCCATAATATTCTATTATTAGGACTTTTTTTTTCCACTTGTGTGAAGATTCTTACATATGTATAATGTATCTGAGTCACATTCAACTACTTGTTCCCACTCCAGCTCCTCTACCATATCTCCTATTTCCCTCCCAACCTTATCTCATTCTCTCTCTCTTTTTATGATCCACAAGTCCAGCCAGTACTGCCCAGATGGGCATATGTGTGTGGCCATCACCGGGACATGGAAACCTACCAAAGGCGACAGTCCCCAAAGAAATGTCACTGTCTTCCTCATCCTCCATCAACTGCCATTAGCTTTCCTGCTGAGGGTGGGACCTTGGGAGTCTGACATTTTAACTCGGTTGACCTTGTGTAGTTAGCCACAGCAGTTGTAAGCTCTGTGTATAATAGCCATGTCATGGAATGTTTGAGGTATTTTCTAGTGCTACTTGGACATGCTGGCTAGATTCTCCTGCTCTTCAACTGATGAGGCAGCACACTGCTGCAGAAACCTTTCACTACCTACAAACGTGTCTCAAAGCTGATGGTATTGTTGAGGAAGAGGAGTAGTTCATTGTGAGGTTGGTGTTAAATTTTTGTTTAAATTAAATAGAAAAGAAGAGACGCGCAAGATGAGACATATTACACATGTTAACCAGTTTATTATAGGCCCGGCAGAGTAGGGAGACTAAGAGAGAAGAGGAACAGGGTTAATGGCTGACCGCCATGGCCGGTCGCCATAGAGAGGCAGAGAGAGCATAAAGAGACAGAGAGAAGAGTAGAGAGAGAAAGAGAGAAGTGTAGAGAGAGAGGTGTAGAGAGAGAATAGAGAGAGAGTAGAGAGTGTAGAGAGCAAATGTAGAGAGTGTAAATGGGCAGGGATCTGTCTTTTAAAGGGGTCCTCTGCACCTGCATGCAGACTTAGTTCCCATGGAACCCTGGGTTGACCAGGGTACTGCCTGTTCAGCCAGGTAACAGGGGCAGGCCAGCATAATGCTTGAACCTTTCAGTTGGCTAGAAGTCTAGAGTCAAGTTTCTCTCTCTCTCTCTCTCTCTCTCTCTCTCTCTCTCTCTCTCTCTCGTGTGTGTGTGTGTGTGTGTGTGTGTGTGTGTGTGTCTGTCTGTCTGTCTGTCTGCCTGTCTGTCTGTCGGTCTGTCAGTCTCTGTCTCTCTCTCTCCTTGAAAACAAATGTTTTGTGCATTACCAGGACACTCCAAGACTAAAACAGACAGGGTTTCTCAAGTCTCTCTGTCCATGGGAGGTGTACACGGAGGTGGCTTTATGGACTCACATTTCATGTAACACATGAACTCTTTCAAATGTACTTTTCCGGACTGGCAAGATGGCTCAGTTGGTGAAGGTTCTTGCCGAGCTTTATGGACTAAATTATGGCCCCTGAGACTTACCTGGTAGGAGGACTGACACCTGAAAGTTGTCCTCTGACTGCCACATGCACGCTGTGGCATGCACACCAACCTGAAGTGCGCGTGCGCACGCGAACGCACACACCTCCTCACCCACACCCACTCACTCACACATAAGTGTTTTTAAAGAGATTGTTTTCCTATCATCCTCTTGCTCCTTTTGCTTAGTCTGAGAGTCCCTTTTGTGACCTGTCCCTCTCTCTCCAGCTGATCTCCCACCATCTCTGTGCAGTTGCTCTGCTTCTGTAGCAAATTTGCCATGTCTGGAGCCCCGGTCTGTCTTTCACTAACAGGAAACTTTTGTGGCTTTGCTATGGCACTGAACACCTTCTGCCCAGATATCCTGATTTGGTGTGTATGACAAAGGACTGTTGGGCCTGTGAGAGCCTTACAGTGCTAGAAGCTTATGCTACACTAAGATGCAGCCATAGGTGTTATCATCTAGGCACACCTGGCCCCACCCCTTGGGGACCTGGCAGAGTGAAGTCACCCCTGCCTGCATAGCAAGCAGTACCCTGACTCTGTACCAGACAGGCACAAAAGGTCCTGTTGAGAGACAAGTTCCGTACACCCTGCTCTCTTTCCCGCTGTTCTCTGAAGAGGAAGGCAGGTCTTTGCCTGTCTCCCTCTTCCTATCTCTCTCTCTCTCTCTGTCTCTCTCTCCCCTCTGGCCCTTTCCTTTCCTCTACTCCCTTCCCTTCCCCCAATAAAACTTCCCAGCAAGCTCTGTCCCTCATGGGCCTTGGGGCTTCCAGCCAAGGTCCCAACTGGGTTTTTACATATAAAGGGCTTTTCCTTAAGCTTCACTCTTCTGGTTTCAGTTAATTATATGCTTTGGTTATACAAAAGACCAATTACAGATTCCTCCTTTAGCCACCAAAGAGAGATATAAAACAAATGGCAACAACCAAAATCTGGGATTAAGTTCAGTAGACAGAGCGCTTATCTAGCAGGCCTGAAACCCTGGGTTCAAACCCCACCAGGGCATTAAATAGGCACGGTGGCATACACTTGTAATTCTGTAATTCTAGCACTATAGATGTGGAGGTGGGGAAGAACCAATGCAGGAAATAGACACCCCACCCTCTCACGCCCAGCACACACTGAGAAACAGACACCCAATGCTGGGGCAGAGTGGAGTGGTGTGGCCAGGGCTGTTGAGGAGTTTCATTTGGCTGTGAGTGACAGCAGGCATTCCTCCATTTGCCACAAGTTATTTCACAGCTGCTTCACAGTTTCCTCCCAGAGAGGTTTTTCTCTCCCACCAAAGAAACCTTCCCAGCTTTTAACCTTCCTGGCCAAGAAGGTTCTCGGTACCAGAACTTTTACAATCTTCAGGAATGTGGGAGGCCAGCATTGTGTATGAAAATACCAGTCTTTTGCCTTCTCTTCCGTTCTAAACGTACAGTTTTCTTATTAAACAGCAGTTTCCAACCTCCAAACTAGCAAAGAGAGGTGACTATGAGGGAAGTGACCAAGGGGAATAGACCATCTTCAGCCTCTCTCCGCTCTCACTTCCCCAGCTCTGCCTGCCCTCCCGGGAATAAAAGCAGCATTTTCTAGCCCCACCCAGGAGCAGCGGCCACAGCCCCACCCTCAGGCATTCCAGAAAAACACGTCCCAAGCCGGGGTCAGAGGAAAGGAGTAGAAGTGGTGCAGTGGTGCTGGAGTCAGGTGACTGTCACCATGCTGAAAACACAACTCCTAAGCCAATCAGGAGAGTGAATAGGCAGCGCACATTTCCTGCTTCTGAGTCAAGGAAAGCTGCCAGGGAACCGGCGGGCAGGCGGACGTGGGTGGGGGTGGGGTGGGGGTGGGGGTGGGGGGGCGGAGAGTCCAGGAGCTGCAGACTGCTAGGGACAGCATGGTGTGGAGATATGTGTACAAGATAACCGTAAAGTAGAGGTCGTCCGAGTCAACTCAGCCTTCCCTTGGCCATTTCCCTCTGGATGTGTCTGGGACTGAGGTGCTGAGTGTGGGGACACGACTAACCTTTACTGCTCTTGTTCTTTTCCTGGACTTTCTCTACTCAAGTGTTAGAGAAGGGTGGAGGCCCTGGATTCCAGAACAAGTTCAGCCAATGCCCATCATGCTAGTCATGCATTTGTTTAGCTGCCATTTATGTCATCAAATATTTAACGAGTGTCTGCTAAGTGACAGGTGGTGGATGAGAACCTGGAACCCCATGTCATCTATTCCTTCTTCTTCCTGGAACAGGATGTGGGCCATACCACAAGACAGCTCTGACCCAAAGGGAGGTTTGATACCCAGTAGCACATAAACCAGGTGGCTCAGGGAGCAATCCCAGCCCTCTGGAGATAGAAGCAGAAAGGTCAGAAGTTCAAGGTAACCAACATAGTGTATTCAAGGTCAGTCTGAGTATATGAATGAAACTAATAATAATATAATAATTGTATATATTTATATAGTGCATATTTGAATATATAAATTATATATGATTTATATATAATAAGTTTATATATATGGGAGAGAGATGCACCACATACACAAACACACTATCCAAGGAGTTTGAAATCTTCTTTGGACAGGAAAGAGAGGACAATTGTATGTTGCAAATTTGTCTAACATAACCCTTGTTTCCCAGGCTATACCAACCAGGAAAAATAAATCAGTGGTGAAGATTATCCTGACTAGTCTTCCTGGAAGTTCTCAGGATAGACAACTATCATTTGCCTTAAAAAGTTGTTATTTTATTTTCTATATATGGATGTATTCCCTGCATGTATGTCCGTGTACCACATGCCTGCCTGGTACCCACAGAGGCCAGAAGAGGGCATCTGCTCCCCCATAACTAGTTACAGCTCCTCGTGAGTTGTCATGTGGGTGTTGAAAATCGAATCCCAGAGTATGGAAGAGCAGCCAGTGCTCTTAACCACTGAGCAATCTCTCCAACCCTGATATCTGTCATAGTCATCATCCCATGATTTCCCTATATGAACATGGCCCTCCTTTACCCTCTGTATGTGGTCATGAGAGGACTAGGATGAAGAGGCCCTGCCCTTCCCTTGTTCAGAATACACCCATAACCCAAGCTATGTCTCTCTGGGGAATCTCTGAAGAGACTGTCCACTAGTTCCTGCTTCTTAGAGTTCCTCAAACATGACCTAGTTCCTGTACTTCCTATTTTGCGTTGATACCTTTTTTGTTTACTATAGTAATTGCAACTAAATAATTTATAAAGAAAAGTGGTATGCAAGCTCACAGTTCTGAAGGTTCAAGGGCATGGCACTAGTGTCTGCTTAGTTCCCTTGAGGCCATTGTGTTGGTAGGAGAGCACCCAAGAGGGTGATACCATGATGCCAGATAAAAGCGAGACCCTCAGGGGTCAGGCAGAGACTTTTATAACAGTTCACTCTTGTGGGAAATAACTCCGTTACTCTTGTTTGAGAGCAGTGACAATTACAACTTAAAATCCTCTTAGTACTTGGGGATGGAGAGATGGCTCAGCAAGAGTAGAAGACCTGGGTTCAATTCCCAGCACCCACATGGAGGCCCACAACGATCTATAACTCCATTTCCAGGGATCTGATGTTTTCTTCTTGTCTCCCCAGGCGCTGCATGATGATAGTACACAGACCTGCACCCAGGCACATGCATATATACATAGAGTGAAAGTAAATAGATAAAATGTTTTTAGAGGACCTTTAAAAATCCCACCATTCCGATAAACACCACCCAGGAGTCCTTGAGAAAGCATGTCACATCCACGTCATGGTGTTTTCCCTTTAATTCTGTGAGGTCTCCATATCCTTGTAACAGCCTTTTAAAATCCTCTCTCTAAAAATGGAATGAGTTGGTTTATGTGGCTTACCACAGGAGAGTCTTGACTAACATTCACCGAAGCCTTACAGAAATTTATCCCAGAATTCCATAACTATCACCAGCCACAGAACTAGGACCCATCTGAAAGAAAGCCCTATTGTTCCCTGATTGAAATCCTCCAGCTTGCCAAGAGACGTGGAGTGTAACATGAATAAATAAAAGACTCAGAGACTGATATTGGGGTTCCGGTTGAAGTTCAGAAAAGCAAAACTGTTGGCCACTAGCTCTCACTTCTGAGACTGAAAGGGCTGATCTACACATGAGCTCTTCACCATGCCTCAAACTGCTGCCTCTCCTCAGCATGACTGGAGAACGAATGGTCCCATCCTCAATGTGGCTGGAGAATCAGTGTGCCTTCTGTTGAATACTGAAGACCCTGCTTCTATTTTTTTATACTCCTCTAGTGCTGGGATTAATGGCATGTGATCTGTTACTCTTTTAGACTGATTCAGTTTCGTGTATCCCTGGGTGGCCTTGAACTCAGAGAGATGGAGTATGATAGAGCAGGATATCAGATGTCCTCTGGCCTCTGTACATCCACATACATATATACATAAACTTTAAAAAAAGAAAAAATGTATGACTTAATTACTGTTCTGTGCTGTGATTTAAAAAAAAAAAGACAACAACAAAACAACACCAAGGCAACTTGTAGAAGAAAGTTTATTTGGGGTTTATAGTTTCTGAGAGTTAGAGTTCCTTATCATCACAGCAGAGAACAAGGTATCAGGCAAGCAGGCATGGCACTGGAGCAGTATCTGAGAGCTTACATCTTGACCCATGAGCAAGGAGCAAAGAAAAACACTAGGAATGATATGGGCTTTTGAAAATTCAATGCCTGCCCCCAATAACATACATCCTCCTACAAGGCCACAACTCCTAATCCTTTCCAAACAGTTCCACCAAGCATTCAGCTATATGAGCAGGAGTTGCGGGGAGAGAGGAGGTAGGGGGTGAGGGGTTGTCATTCTCATATAAAACACTACAAGGTAGAAAAAAAAAAAGGAAAGGTAAAATCAGCAAAGGGAAATAAGTATGTGGGGGTCATGGCCAGAGTAAGTCAGGTGCAAACTGCAAGAGCCCTCTCCAAATAAGGCCACACAGGACACACTAATTATTCCAGCATCAGACTGTGACAAAGTTTAGAATGTTGTCATGCAGGGAAGCTCATCCAAAACTCAGTGTCCAAAGTATTTTTTGGAAGCCAGTCCGGTGGGCACCCATTGTCTGCACATACCATAATTTAAGGTTTCCAGAATGAAAGCAGATGTCACCATAAACATCATTGCGTAGCAGCTTAAGAACCAAGGCCATTCTCATCAGTCAGAAAATTTTGAAGGGAGCTTTCCTAAAATCACACAGGGACCAACTTTGAAAGAAAGCCTTTGTGAGGGAGCAGCACCAGGTCTGGTATGTCAACACTTTTTCACAGATAAATGTACTGTCTCCCTTTTACCCTTACAATTATTTGTTTCCTATAGGCTGGGTTTTGCTTAAGCATCCCTGAAGAATGGTATATTGGTTAGTTTTTGTCAATTCAAAACAAACTAGAGTAACCAATGTTGGTGGTACATACCTTTAATCCCAGCACTTGGGAGGCAGAGGCAGGCAGATATCTGAGTTCGAGGCCAGCCTGGTCTACAAGAGCAAGTTCCAGGACAGCCAAGGCTTCACAGAGAAATCCTTATGGGAAACAACAACAAACAAAACAAAAATAAAAATAAAAACAAACTAGAGCCACCTGGGAATCCTCAACTGAAGAATTGCCTACAGATTTACCTGTGGGCATGTCTATGAGGAATTGTCTTGGTTGGTGACTGATGTAGGAGGGCTGTCTACAATGGGCAGTGCCATCTCTGAGAATATGGTTCTGAGTTTTATAAGAAGGAATGCTGCGCAAGCCATGGAAAGCAAGCCAGTAAGTAGTGTTCCTCCTTTCTCTGTGGTCCCTGCTTCAGTTCCTGTCTCCAGGTTTCTGCCTTGAGTTCCTGCCTTGGCTTCCCTCAATGATGGACTGTAACGTGTAAAATGAAATAAATCTTTTCCTCCCTGTAGTGGTTTAAATAGAAATTGCCCCCATAGTCTCAAGTGTTTGATTGCTTGGCCTATAGGAAGTGACATCATTAGGAGGTATGGCCTTGTTGGAGTGGGTGTGGCCTTGTTAAAGGAAGTGTGTCACTGTGGGGCGGGCTTTGAGGTCTCATATATGTTTAAGCTACACTCAGTACGTAGACGTCCCTTCTCCCTGTAGCTCAAGATGTAGAACTCTCAGCTCCTTCTCCAGCACCATGTCTGTGTACTGCCATGATGATAATGGACTGATGTAGCACAAATTCTAATTGGTCTTAATAATAAAAACTTGGAGTCAGATATTAGATGTTGAAAGCTGAAAGAGAAGCAAAACAGCCAGCCACTAGCTCTTACCTCTATCTCAGACCGAAGGGGCGATCCTGTCCTCAGACTGCTTCAGACTAACTGCTACTCAGGCTGCCCTGAGCTCCTGTCTCCTCCCACCTTATATTCCTCTCTCTGCCCAGCCATATTCCTTTCTGTCTCTACCTCCTTAGTGCTGGGATTAAAGGCATGCCACTCCAAGTGCTGGGATCACTGTTATATGAGCTCTCTTTCTGTTTTAGACTGGATCAATTTTGTGTAGCCCAGGATGGCCTTGAACTAACAGAGATCCATCTGCCCATCTCCCAAGTGATGGAATTAAAGGTGTATACCACCACTGCCTCTGTGGCTAAATTGTGTGGCTATCTTTGCACTCTGATCTTCAAGCAAGCTTTATTTGTTAGATCATAAACAAAATATCACCGCAGACTGAACCTCTGAAACTGTAAGCCAGCACCATTAAATGTTTTCCTTTATTTTAAGTGCATTGGTATTTTTGCCTTCGTGCATGTCTGTGTGAGAGTGCCAGATCACCTGGAACCGGAATTATAGATAGTTGTGAGCTGCCATGTGGGTGCTGGGAGTTGAACCCTGGTCCTCTGGAAGAGCAGCTAAAGCTGTTAACCTCTAAGGCATCTCTCTGGACCTCAAAAACTCACTTTCTCTGTTTGTTGTTCTGTCTTTCTTTTTCTTTTAAGGTAGGTTATTCCTAAACTTCCTTGTGTATTTCTTGTTCAAATCTATAAGAAGTGGTTTCTCCAAGAAATCTTCCTTACCTTAAGAGAAAATTGATATTTAGCATTTAACGTAGGAGTTAAAGCACTTAATCTTAGCCTGGCAGTGGTGGCACACACCTTTAATCCCAGCACTGGAGAGGCAGAGGCAGGCAGATCACTACGAGTTTGAGGCCAGCCTGATCTACAGAGTGAGTTCTGGTACAACCAGGGCTACACAGAGAAACCCTGTCTTGGAAAATTTTTGGAAGGGGATGGTAGTGGAAAATGGTGTTTTAACATTGTACAAATTTATGGAAAAACCATAAGTATTTGCCTTAGCTGAATTTTTATAAGGAGTTTCAGGAAGAATTCACAAGAAATTAACTACATCCGACTCCCTAGGAATGGGGTCCAGGCATTGGCATTTTATAAAGCCTTCTTGAAAATCCAAGTACAGCAAAGACTGACTCTCACTCCATAAAAGATTAAAGAGAATGTCATTTCTCCCTCCTCAAATTCATCAGGACATTGGGTAGACTCGCCTGTACATTAATAAAAATCTAAGAGTTTGAATTGTTTTCTTAAATATACTTTCTTCAGCCCAATTTCATATTCCACTCCTCATTTCCTTCCTTTTTGCACATATATCCAGTTGCATTTTAAGTGCTATGCTTTGTAATACTCTGTCTCCACCCCACTGTCACCCATAGTGTCGATTTCTGCCTTCCTTGATTTTCACCTCCCAGTTTATGCTTTGCTCTCAAGCTCTACATCCAGTTCTGATCTCTCCCCACTTTCTTTACTTGCTAATCCATAAGACTACAGCTCTCAGCTGAATAAAACACTTCAGTCACCACCTTGACCATCAGCCTTCCTGAGACGGATGTCCCAGTCATGCCTGTGGGAGCCCTTGTTTTCTCATATTGTTGCAGTGCTGTATGTGGCTTAGTAAAGCATGCCAGTTGACTGCAGGAAGAAGAAGCCTTCTTTGGTTCTCTGAGAATAGATGTGATGTTATGGGGTTAGCTGCTGATTGAATGGAAGTGTGTTAAAGGCAGAAAACCCAGGGGGAAAGGAACAGATCAAAGCTCCTTGGCCTCCTGCAAGGCAGGCCCTAGGGACCCAGTTATGAAGGCATAGCACCTGCCTTAAGGAAGTCACAGCCTTAGAGGAAGCAGGTAATTAAACAGGTGAGCCAAAGCCTTATGGTGAGTACTTGCTAGAGATGAGTGGGGTTGTATGGAAGCCAGGAAAAGAGCTACCATTGGTAAGTGGGGCCAGAGGCAAGGAAGACTTCTGGAAAGACGCCATGAGGGCTCCACTCTATTTTTAACCTAAAAATATATGAGGAGTGTGGGTTCAGAATAGAAAGTCAGAATGAGTTAAGAAAGGATCCTGAAGGTAAATAAAAACAACTACAGAGAGCGTTCTGCCTTTTGCCAAATTGGAGGGAGTTAAGAAAGAGATCAAACGAGTCATGACTTCCTTGTATGCAGTGCTATCCCAGACTTACCTGGAAATTCTGAAAGAGTGTAATGCTGAAGTCAGTGCTCTACAAAGACTGCAGAACAAGTGAATCCAAGGCTCTGGTCTTCAGAGGAGCTGGCTTCAATGTCCCAGATTATTGACAGGTTACTGGAACATTGAAAACCTTGAAAGTTCCCCCTGTTAAGGTGTGCCTTTGCACCCTATTTTTTCTTCAACATATCTTTTTACAAACATTGTGTGAGGGAATGCAGGAAATGCAGGTGGGGTATTCCTTAAAGTATTTTTTCTTCAACATATCTTTTTACAAACATTGTGTGAGGGAATACAGGAAATGCAGGCGGGGTATTCCTTAAAGTACCAATGTCTCTATTATATGTCCCCAAGGATGAGAATACTTTCTGAGTTGAAATACCAGTTCCTAACCAGTCAGCTGCACTGTAAGCATATAAATATTGTTAAAGAATGAATGTATGAAACAAGGGCTAGGGGTGCAGTTCAGTGGCATAGAACCTATCTGCCCAACAAGCTCAAGGTTCTGACCACACACACACTCACGCACACACAAGCACACAGGAAAGGGTGACCTGAGGGTGGCAAATGGATGACACGCAAGCACTGCCTGCTAGAATCTCTGAGGAGCAAACTGGGAGAAGCTATGCTGTGAGCTAGGGGACTGTGAAAAAACACTGGTGTGTGTAGCAAAGTAGACAGAAACAGTCCCGAGTCCTTCAGAGAGGGCTCGGCTCCTTGTCCAAAGTGAGTGCAAGCTTCAGATAGAAAGCTGAACATTTGCACTCTACTTTCAGTACCAGATTTACAAAGCAGAGCAAAGTGGGGTGGGCGGGGAATCAAAGGGAGGGAGAGAGGGAAGGAGTATGGGAGGAAGGGATGGAGGCACAGACCCAGAGAGCCCATGGCAGCTGCATATGCTGGCAGAGACCAAAAGCAAAACAAATAACAAAACAGAGGTTCAAAATGTAGCCCCTACACACTGGACATATCACTGAGTAGATTTACAGTTCATCCAGACAGTAATCTTTAGGTCCACACACAATACACATATCAGGAAATCATCTCCTCTCAGCTTCTGACCAGAGCAACCTCCAGAAGCTGTTTTTAAAAGACCAGTGCTGAGTAATTGGCTAGGTGGCTCTAGAGGCAGAGGTGCTTCCTTTGACTACTTTGTGACAGGGCATGTGTCAAGGGACTGTTCACTGAGTGCTGGCACACAGAATACCTGGCTAGAGATCAGATTTAGACTTACTAGTTTTCTGGAAGAGGAAAGATACTGGTGTCCAGGGTAGGAAGTGGAGAGCTTCCTGGCAGCCCTTCTAGTACCCAGAGACTGAAAGACATCTCTGGTTACAATTCCTAAGGCCCAGCACACAAAGGATATCCTATGGTTGCTGAGCAAACAACCAAAGGTCAACACAGGAAATGAAATGCCACAAAGGCTTTACTCTGGTCAGAAACCTCCAACACAAATAGAAAGAGAAGAAAAAGCAAGATGACACAGAGACAAGATCCGCATCTGTGCTCAGGTGAGGGCCAGCACACAGACAGACACTATTCAATAATCTAACTTAATGTTATGGGCCATTTTCTTCTGTGCTGAGTGCTCCCCCCATCTCTGCAGTCTCTCCCTCTTCATCCCTCCTCTCCCTCTCTCTCTGTTTCTCTTTATGATGCCTCCCCCAAAGGTTGGACTTGGGCCTGGGAATCTCTCTAATGGCCTCTTGAGTGTTGAGCTTGTCTTAGTTTGTGTGATTACATTTCTTCTTTCTCTTTGACCAGCGCTGTCTTGTCTCCTCTCGCCTTTATTGTTCCTTTTTTTCTATTTATGCTTCCCCTTTTTATTTTTTTTTTGTCTGCTGATCTAATACTAATGGGTAGTCTTATTCAGTTTTTTTTCTGATTTCTACACTAAGCAACAAATCTCTCTCTCTCTCTCTCTCTCTCTCTCTCTCTCTCTCTCTCTCTCTCTCTCTCAGCAGGGTTTCTCTACATAGTCCTGGAACTTGCTGTGTAGCCCCAGGCTGACCTTGAACTCACAGAACTTCCTCTGCCTCCTTAGTGCTGGTAATAAAGATGAGTGCCACCATGCTAGGCTCTATTACTGTATTTTCACAGTAGGCCTAACCACTAGCTAGAGTTGCTTTTGAAGTCAGTAAGGAAATGAATTAGATGGGCCATGGTGGCACATTTATTTATTTATTTATTTATTTATTTATTTTGGTTTTTTGAGACAAGGTTTCTCTGTGTAGCTTTGGAGCCTATCCTGGCACTCACTCTGGAGACCAGGCTGGCCTCGAACTCACAGAGATCCGTCTGCCTCTGCCTCCCGAGTGCTGGGATTAAAGGTGTGCGCCACCAACGCCCAGCGGCACATGTCTTTAATTCTAGCTCTTGGGAGGCAGAGACAGGCAGATCTCTGTGAGGTTGAAGCTAGACTGGTCTACAAATCGAGTTCCAGTACAGTCAGGGCTACACAGAGAAAGCTTGTCTCAAAAAACCAAACCTTCTTCCCCCAAAAAGAAAAGAACAAAAGGGAAATGAATGAATCCCAAAGGATTATAAATAAAAATCTAACTGAAATAAGGAAACCAGTACTGGATATGGAAGAGAATTTCAATAAAGAGATGAGAAATAATGAAGAAAATCAAACAGACTTTAAAACAAAGATCTCAATGAGTCACAAAAAAAGTTAAAATAAAAATAAACTCAATGGAAAACCTTAACATAGAATGGCTCAAGATAAGTTCAGGTTGACAATGACAAATATAAAGTAATAAGAAAGTATCAACAGTGACCAGAAAAGTGGGTGACTAGTTAAGAGTACGTGCTGCTCCTCTGGAGGACACTGGTATGGCAGCTCACAACCACCGGTTCCAGGAGGGTTTTTTGGTTATTTGGTATTTTGTTTGTTTGTTTTTGGTTTTTGGTTTTTTTTGGGGGGTGGGGGTTGTTTTTGTTTTTCAAGACAGGGTTTTTCTGTGTAGCCTTGCCTGACATGGAACTCACTTTGTAGACCATTCCTTGCTCTCCTGGATTTTACAGTGTTTTGTGTGTGTGTGTGTGTGTGAACTCACAGAGATCCACCTTCCTCTGCCTCCCAAGGGCTAGGATTAAACTGGTGCACCATCACTATACAGCTCTATGGTACTCATTTTACTTATTGGCATAGAAGAATGAGAAATATAAGCTATAGAATTTCAATAAAATCACAATAAAAATTTTTGCATCTAGGGAATGAGATGGCTATCCAAACATAGGAAGAATGTAGAACACCAAAACAGACGAAACCAGAAAAGAATATCCCCATGTCATACTGTAATCAAAATAGTAAACATATAAAATAAAGAATGTTGAAAACTTCTGAAAGACACCCACCCTTAGCTTTTTCTTTTAAGTTTGCCTCCTCCTCCGGTCGGCAGCTGGCGGAGCGCGCGCGGGGAATACATCCTCCCCTGCACTCCCCGACCCTTGATCCCCACAGCTGCCGGCTCTCACTTCCCCGCTGCCGCGCAAGGCCGGCCCCGGCCCCCGCCGGATCCCTCCGTCCCAAGGTCAGCCATCTGGACGCGGCAGAAGATAAAGGCCGTTTCACCTGACTACTACTGTGCCTTTTTCCCCTATAAAAGGACCCCCCTTCCGGGGCTCGGGGCTTGGCCTAACAGAAGCTAAGCCCCCGGGTACGCGCGCCACCAATAAAGCCTCTTGCTTTTTGCATCCAAAGTTCGTGGTTTCGCTGATTCCTGGGTGCAGGTCTCCTTCTACGAAAGTACCTCTTTGCGGGTCTTTCACTTCAAGAGAGAGCATCAAGTCACATACAAAGGCAAACCCAGAAGAAAAATAGTAGATTTCTAAAACACACACACACCACACACACACACACACCAAAAAAAAAAAAAAAAAAAAAAAAAAAAAAAAAAAAAAACACTGTAAAATCCAGGAGAGCAAGGAATGGTAGGAATAGTGTATTTCAGTCTCTAAAAGACAATATCTGGCTGGGCGTTGGTGGCGCACGCCTTTAATCCCAGCACTCAGGAGGCAGAGGCAGGTGGATCTCTGTGAGTTTGAGATCAGCCTGGTCTACAAGAGCTAGTTCCAGGACAGCCTCCAAAGCCACAGAGAAACCCAGTCTCAAAAAACAAACAAAAAGACAATAACTGCCAACCCAGATTACTATATCCAGAAGAACTACTCTTTATAATTGAAGGAGAAACAAACTAAAAACTTGCCATGATAAATACAAACTAATGGACTTTGTGACCCTAAGCCAGCACTCCAGAAGGTACTTGAAGAAATCCTATACACTGAAGAAAAAGATAAGCACATCCACAAGGCCAAAAGACAGAAGGAACTCACCAGAACAGTAAATCAGCAAATGAGGAACAGGAGAGTGACAAACCTTACAGGGACAACCAAACGCTGAAACTAACAGACACCTTCCGATAACACCTCTGAGCATTAATGATCTCAGTTCTCCAATAAAAATCCATAGCAGATTGGATTTTAAAAGGAGCTTTTTGTTTTGTTTTTGCTTTTATCAAGACAGGGTTTCTTTGTGTGGCCTGGGCTGTTCTAGAATGAGCTCTGTAGACCAGGATGGCCTTGAACTCAGAGATCTGCCTGCCTCTACCTCCAGAGTGCTGGGATTAAAAGGTATGTGCATCATTGCCTACCTAAAAGGACCTTTTTTTTTTTTTAAATGCCTATAAGAAACACACAAAGACAGAAGCAGACAGTCCAAGCAATGGAAACGAGGGGTAAGCAGCTGCAGCTGCACTCAAGTCTGACAAGACAGGCATCAAGACAAAATTAGTCAGCCAAGAAAAAGGAAGTTGAGTAAGGGGCCAACCCATAAAGAATATATTACAATAGTAAACACATGAGCCAAGCATCTATACTACCAGTTTCACAGAATAAATACAATGGAAATAAATACACATACTGACTTCAACAAAATAATAGTAAGTAACTTCAATATCCCAGTTGCATCAATAGACAGGTCATTCAAACAAAAATCAACAAAGAAAGATCGAGGTTACATGACATTATAGATCAAATCAGCTCAACAGAAAATACTTTCTTCACAGTAGCCCATAGGTTTCTCTAAAATAGATGTCAGTTTAGGACACAAAACAACTCATAATGAATATAAGAAAAGTTAAATAACTAAATGTCCTCTGTTTATCATGGAATGAAAACTATAAACCAAAAGCAAGAGAAACCACAGAAAATCAAAATAATGTTGTTATGAACATTTGTGTAGATAAATATTTATATCTCTGGGGTATGAACACAGCAAAGGGATTACTGGATTATGCGATAACTCTACACATAACATTTTTGAGAAATAACCAAAGTGTTTTCCAAAATATCTGCACAATTTCACTTCCTCAGCTGTGTATAAGGGACCTGAGTTTAGTCTTTTTCTGTCCTTTTTGTTTTCTTTTGATTTCTGTGACTGGATCAGTTATCAATATGATCACTATTGGTTCACATTTTAGCAACAGTTTAAGTAAATTGTGAACATTCTGTGTGGTGTTTCCTTTTCTAGGAGATGTTTGTTTGCTTCCCTGATCCAGTTAGGGAATTTGGTTTCTGAGGCTGTTAGAGTTTCTCAGACCAATTTATTCCTCCCTTGCCCTTACTGCTGTCTGAAGTCTCCCAGGGGTCTCAGCAAACCTGGAGGCGCTCATCAGAGCTGTAATTCTGGACCTAGCCCACACTTTCAACTCTTCACTACGATGACAGTACTTTTAGTGTTTTTCTGCCTCCATCTGCTTGGAGTTTTGATCTCTTACTTGCTTTTTTGACTTAGGAACCAGCAAACACTTTGATAGGCTAATAGGGCACAACATCAGCCTTGATTCTCAGTGTTTGTAAGTTTGCTGCTCTCCAGGCTAGCCCTCAACACTACATTCTGTTTCTTTTGCCTCTTGACACTCTAAAAATCTCTCTAAGCTACAAGTTTCCTCGGGCATTGAGATTCTCCTTATAATTCAGCAAGTGTCTGGAGGAGGGACATAGTGGAGGCGGTTACCTTGATGTAATGGCTTTCTCTTTCTTCATTTTTAGTCTGTCCAGTCCTGGATGCCTTGGTTCTTGCCCGTTGCCTTCAAAGAGTTGTTGCTGCTGCTGTTTTAATTTAACGGTGGACAAAGTCAGTAGGAGATTTGTTCTAGAGCCAGCTACTCTATTGGAGCTGGAAGCAGATGCCCAATGGGTGATAATTTAATGAAACTCCAGCGCTTTGCTGAGAGTACACAGTGCTGTCGGTGGAGATGTGGGCTGGCTTCTGCCTGGCTTAGTTACAGAGCCACATGCTGTGTGAGTATTTCATTCTCAAAGCATTTTTTGTCTTGTTTTGAACCACTATGGAGTGCTTGCTCTTGGAGATCGCCAGCATTTTGGTAGTTATTTAGAAGGAATACATCTTTTTAGTGTAAGAACAAAGCTCTTTTTCCTAAGTTGCTACTGACAATTTAAATAACATTACTTTGTTGTCAGTCCTATAGACACAAACATGCAAGGTTTGTCCCTTGGATGCCAATAAAGAGATAACCAAATGATCCTATGATACATTAAAAGGTTATCATATAAATGAAAACATCAAAGCCCTCATTCCATTCTTACAGAACAGTAGCAGTGGCTGTGCTGATCACCCTTGTATGAGAAACCCTGTATCTATACAGTATTTGGCATATAAACTTGGCATTTATGTTACTTAACTTTTTTAGAATTAAAAAAAATTATGTGTGTGTCTGTATCTGTGTGCCACATGAGTCCAGGTATCCATGGGACAGAAGGGGGCATTGGATTTCCTGCAGCTGGAGTTATAAGGTACCTGTATGCTGCCCAATGTAGGTGCTAAAAACTGAACCCAGGACCTCTGCAAGAGCAGCAAGCAGGATCGAGTCCATTGTTGCTGATTACTACCTAGTTGTTTTGATTTTTCTGATAATAAAGCTGTGTAAACCTTCCGTATAAAGGAAAGAGGAGGAACATTCCTGATACTAGTGACCACTGACACAGCCTAGAAGAAGTGACCTCAGGGTATACCTGATGAAACTGGACTCTCAGAATCCTAGTGTAAGAGGTCAGAAACCATGTCTAGTAAGACCCCAACAATACACTGTGAGAGGCATCGAGGAGAAGCAGATGGTCCCTGAGCACACAGCAAGTCACTCAGTAATTCCAGGGATGGTACTCTCCTCCACATTACCTCCATTTTTTCCTGAAGGAATGCATTATCGCCTCATCTCTTCAGGTGAAAAGTGAAAGCAATAAAGCTCTGGGCAGTTTCCTAGGACACCCTCAGAGCTGTGCACATTTCAGTATTTGTGCTGTTTCAGGGCCCAGCACCTGGCTGCATTTTCGTTGTTGCTGCTAGGTGTGTTTTTCTCTTATTAGTTATTCTTTCAGAATTTCATACACATATGCAATGTATCTTGATCATATTCACTTCCATGTCTCCCTCCTCACTTCATATCCTCCATTTTTTTAAACCACTGAGCCCAATTAGTGCTGTCTAGGGTGCAGATTTAGTCGTTTTAGAACCTCTCAGGTTTGATTACAAAAGAAACTCTGTCAGCACAGTGTGAAGTTCTGGTACCTCAATATAGGATGCTCTGCTATAAATCAGGTAGAGAAATCACCCTCTTTCTGTAGAAGAATTTAGACTATGAAAAACCTCAGAGACTAGGGTCTAGAGAGATGGCTCAGTGGTTAAGAGCACTCCCTGCTCTTGTAGAGGACCTGGGTTCAGGTCCTAGCACCCATGTGACTTCTCATAACTGTCTCTAACTCCAGTTCTAGGGGATCTGACACCCCCTACTGGATTCTATGGGCACCACATACACATGTATATCTATAGGCAAATACTCATACATATAAACAAAAACAAATATATCTTTTATAAAAAGAAGATCTTAGTAGTCTAAACTTTGATTTTTGGGGGAGCAGGGCATGTACACATGAGTGCATGTGGACGCATACATGAAATTTGCTGCTGGGTTCATATATACACACCTACAAATCTCTTGTCTAAAGAGCATTTTAGGAGGAATAGAATGGATAGTAGATTTTGGCCCAAAACTTAACTGAACTGTGTAAAATCAGGAGTTAACAGTTATTCTGTTGTCAGTGACAAGAGACAGAGTTCTACACTGTCATCCTCAGTGAATAGAACCCTTAATCTTTTCCAGACCTCAACTCAAACACAGGATTCATGACTTGAACACAGGAAAGAACTTTGGAACCAGCCAGTGTGAAGTAGAATTGGAATTTTATGAAAAAACAGCAAAAAAAAGTGCCCAAGGAAATAATTAGAGCATATCAAAGAACCTGGGTGGGGCTTCTCAATGAAGAGGCGTCCTCATAGTGACTGCACATAGGCTTCTTGAAGCTTTCTGGAGTGTCATAGCTCAATGGGTCTCTAAGGGATATGTCTCTCCTCTACCACTGTTCCCCTCTTCCATAACTGAGACTATAGGGCAGTACCAGAGGTGCCTTGGATGAGATTACAATCTGATAACATGAAACCAGGAACAGCTAGTGTTGCACAAAGGGTTTATGATATGGTTTTTCCACTAAAGGTTTTCTGGTGGGATGCCTAGAAAATTGTAGGTTTATAGCTGGGAAGGGAAAATGGTCTCAAAGGACTGCTTAACTTTGTTGGCAACTTGCTTGCTAACTTGAGTTGAGGTTACAACCAGCACTCTGGAGCAAGGGGCATAACTACCCATGGGTTGGATGAGTGTCACAATCCTCTCCCTGGCTGTAATAACACTTACTGTAAAAACGTGCATCACTCAGTAGTGAGGCATCGTGCTGTGTGGAAGGTGCTCTCCTTCCTTTCTGCTAGGACTTGTGTGAGATGCTTAATTAGCTGTAATCAGAGCAGACATTTGAATTATGCCTGTGTGGTTATGTATGTGTGGCAGGAGTACCCTTCACGTGCCTGTTATTGTAAGAAGAACACACTGGAGGAAGCCCACACTTCTAAGGATGAGAGATGAGCAGGTAGACCTAGATCCATATTGTGGAACACAGACCCCAGCTAACGTGCAGAACACCCAAGGAAGAATTCACTTTTACTGGCAAGCCACAGAGTTCTAGGATAGATAGAGAAAATTATTGTGTGGTGTAAAACCAATTCATGTGGGTAGGAAGTTGCCATACTCAAACAGAGGAGCATGAGTCAGACGAGCCCGCAAGAGACGGGATGTGCATCTAAGTTACTCTCTTATAGTGAGTTTAACACGGGGGTCCTTTTCTCCTTGATCACACCAACCTTCTGATAGCACTTGACGCCTTGCATGAGAATAAAGTCTAGGCTGAAAGCTGTGGGTGGAGAGCAACCTCCTTCCTGTGGCTGGTGTCCAGGGGTCCTGGCTAGTGACCACAGTGAAGAGTTGCAAGCCACAATCAAGCTACAAGCAGCTGAGTTGAACTTATGATATCAGGAATAATTTTCTAGTAAAATCATAAAATGGAAACTTAGATATTGGGGATGGTGCTGGTGGGAATCATATAGAATCCACACTATTAATTCCAAACGGCACATCTCCCCAACTTTAGTATGCATTAATGTATCCCAAAGAATGTGCAAAACCACACATTCCAAATGGGTGTGGTGGTGCACACCTGTAATACAAGCATTATGGAGGTGGAGGCAGGAGAATCAGGAATTCAAGTTCATCTTCTGTCAAATTTGAAGCCACACTGGGCTGCAGGAGACATCCTTAGAATGCCATTCTGTCCTTTTGAGTAAGCCAGCCTATGACAACACATTGACAAAGTGCTTTGTCTTTAGAATAGGTCATTAGAAAGCCCAGCTCCTCTTATACAGGCTCTAAATGTGCATACTCGCCCGGGCACACACACACACACACACACACACACAGGCACACAGGCACGCACGCACGCACGCACGCACGCACGCACGCACGCACGCACGCACACACACCCCATGATGCCCATTTTTAAAGATTGGTCTTGAACTTGCAATTATCCTATCCCAGCTTCTCAGGTGCTAGGATGCAAGCAGACTGCCACATCCAGCTACTGATATCCTTTTGAGGGTTGAAACAGCTCCTCCCCAAAACAGGCTTTACTAAATTTGAATCGCCTGAATTGTTGTTTGTATTGTATTCACCATGCAAATAACTTCTCATACTTAAGAAAGGTGCACTCCACTGAAGACACGATGTACTTTGGACACAGGATGGGGAGGATTCAAGCCAAACCTTCTGTCTGAATGCTAGCATGCACATAAGGAAAGAGCCATTGAAGCCCCAAGGGAGGGCTAAACCTACTCCTGCACTTCCTTAAGTTAGCTCCAGGGGATCCAATACCCTCTTCTGGCCCATGCAGACTCTTGCATGCGTGTGGTGCGCATAAACTTATGTAGGCAGTCACACATATGTGTAAATATATGTGTAAATAAATCATTACTCTTAAAAGACTTCAGAGTAAAAAACAGAAACAAAAAAACCAAACAACAACAAACCCTTCAGAGTGAGGTTGGGTTAATTTGTGTATGTTTAACTGTAATAGAAGTTGTCAAACTGCAAAAATTGTTGGATCACTTTGCACCTCAACCTGGCACGTTAGCAGCACTAACTGCTTCATAACTTACTTGACAAAGTTATGAGAGAGTGACTCGGATGCACACCCCGTCTCTGCCTGCTCGTCTGACTCATGCTACTCTGTTTGAGCATGGCAGCTTCTTCTTCCCTTCCTACCCTCACGAATTGGTTTTACCCCAGGACTCACAATCTTTGCTATTGTCCCAATAATTTGACCTGACTATCCATCCTAGAACTCTGTGGCTTACCAGTAAAAGTGTATTTTCTTATTCTTTTTTACTGTCAGGGCCATTTTCATGCATGTATATTGATGTGCTTTGAACATGTTCCCTGTCCCCACTTCCCTTCCCTTTTCTCTTGATACTGCACTTTTTTTTTCTTTTTTGGTTTTTCCAGACAGGGTTTCTCTGTGCCTTTGGAGGCTGTTCTGGAACTAGCTCTAGAACTAGCCTGGAACTAGACCAGGCTGGTCTCGAACTCACAGACATCCGCCTGCCTCTGCCTCCCAAGTGCTGGGATTAAAGGCAAGCACCACCACCGCTTGGCTTTTTTCATTTTTTAAAGTAACTATTCACACAAATGTGGAGTGTAATCTCATTGTGTGATTCTCCTTCTCCTCTTTTCTTTCTTTGAACCAGGGTCTCACAGCCACAGTTCTAGCTGTCCTAGAACTCACTATGTAGACCAGGCTGGCTTCAAACTTACTTTTTTTTTTTTTTTTTTTTTTTTTTTTTTTTTTTTGGTTTTTCGAGACAGGGTTTCTCTGTGTAGCTTTGGAGCCTATCCTGGCACTCACTCTGGAGACCAGGCTGGCCTCGAACTCACAGAGATCTGCCTGCCTCTGGCTCCCGAGTGCTGGGATTAAAGGCATGCGCCACCAACGCCCAGCTCAAATTTACCTTTAAGATGAACATTTCCATACCTAGCTGTGTGTGTTGCTCCTAAAGAATTCATGCTAGTCCACCACCTATAAGACTTTAAAAAAAAAAAGCATAGTGTCACATGCTTAGTCCCTCTGTATCTGCCCTTCACCCTTGCAGTGTACCCCCAAAGGAAAACTAAGGAGAAATAATTTAAAAAGACAAATATAAAAATTAAAAATAAGTATACTAATTAAAACACAACACAATAAAAATTGAACAAGAAAACCAAACACTTCACTCCTCAGTCTTTCTGCCCTCTCTGTGGCATTGAGAGCTGCTGTGTATCACGAAGTACACCCTTTTCACCACACAACTTTACTTCCAAATGTTCATTGTTTAAAGTGCTGCTGGTCAGGTTCAAGGCCTCTTTGAAGGCTGGTTTAAATGAGTCCACAAGACTCAAGATAAATAATAAATAGGAATTTATTAGGGAAGCACTTACACAGATAAGAGTAAATAACCGCCCGGGTCTTCCTGCTCCTGAAGATGCAGTCTCTGCCTTTCCGAGGCTCTGACCACAACCCAAGAGCACAAGGCAGCCCCTCTTCTTCCTTATAAGGGGTCACATTTGCACAGCTGAAGCCACGCCCCTAGGATGTGGCCACCACTTCAAGTTCACTGGCAAAACAAGATGCCACTACAGCCCCTGGCTTCTGGTACACCATTAATACTGGACCCTTACTGAAACTCCCTTTGGGTGTCCTGCAGTCACCCCAAGTCCTGGAGATCCATAGAACCAGTTCCTTCACATGCTCCAGCAGATCATAAATGGGGTAGATGTTGGGGAGGTGCCAACTCAAAGACCTACATGTGTGTCTGGGTGGCTTCTGGGTTGTTCTGACTGGGCCACTGGGACCACACAGGACTCACGAAGCAGAAGCAAGAGAATCTCTGTGAGTTCAAGGTTAGGTTGGTCTGTATAGTCAGTTCCAGGACAGTCAGGGCTATGTTGCAGAAAACTGTCCCCACAAGTTAAAAATTAAATAAAAAAGATTCGTCTCCTTTGACGAACCATTTTACAAAAGATATGACCACAGTGAGGGGGGTGGAGAGATGGTTCATTGGTTAAGAGCACTGTCTGCTCTTTCAGAGAACCCCAGTTCAGTTCTCAACACCTATATGACAGTTCACAAGTGTCTGTAATTCTACTCTCAGTGTTTCTATGTCCTGTTCTGGCCTCTAAGGATACAGATACACAGAAATACATGCAGTCAAAACACACACTCACATAAAAATAAATAAATAAATAAAATTTAAAAATAAAGATTAGGTTGATTTTTTAAATTTAAAATAAATCTTTTTTTATACAACATATTCTGATCGTGGTTTCCCCTCATCTCCTCCCAGATCCTTCTCTACCTCCCCACCCTTTCCATGTGTTCTTTCTCTCTTTTTAGAAAACAAACAGGCAAATAAAGCAAACAACTTTTATCCCTGATGATCAGAAAGGATGCAGCATGTTATCTCAATTTTCTTATGTCTGTTGAAACTTGCTTTGTGTCCAAGAATGTGATCAATTTTGGAGAAAGTCCCATGACCTGCTGAGAAGAAGGTATATTCTTTTGTGTTTGGACAAAATGTTCTGTACGTATCTGCTAGGTCCACCTGATTTATGATCTTATGTAACTCCAGCATTTCTCCTCTCAGTTTTTGTATTGGTGATCTCTGTATTGGCAGAGAAGATACTGAAGTCACTCATTATCACTATGTGTGGTGTCTATATGTGAATTTAGCTGTAATAGTGTTTCTTTTATGAAAGTAGATACCCTGGTGCTTGATGCATAAATGTAAAAGTTATAATATCCTCTTGATGGATGTTCCTTTGATGGGTATGTAGCATCCTTCACTATCTCTTCTGACTAGTGTTGGTGTGAAGTCTGTTTTGTCAGATGTTAAGATGGCTGCACTGGCTTGTTTCCTGAGTTTATTTGCTTGGGATATCTTTTCCATCCTTTTTTACCTTGAGGTGATGTCTATCTTTGGATGTAGCAGGATGGATCCTATTTACTGGTCCAATCTGTTACTCTTTGTCTTTTTTTTCCTCTCTCTTTGTCTTTTCATTAGGGAATTGAGGACATTAACACCAAGAGTTATAAATTAGCAGTTTTTATTGAGTCCTGTTATTTTGTTCTTATGGTATGGGTTTTCCCCATCTTTTGATTTGCTGGTCTGATATTATTTATTCCTCGTTTTTTCTTGGGTGTGGTTCCTTCTAGTGCCTTCTATAGAGCTGGGTTGGTAGAGAAATACTGCTTAAATTTGGTTTTATTCATCTATTGAGAATGAAAGTTTTTCTGGATAAACTAGTCTGGGCTGGCATCTGTGGTCTCCTAGAGTTTTAGACCATCTGTCCAGGCACTTCTTGCTTTTAGAGTTTCCATTGAGAAGTCAGGCGTTATTCTAATGGGTCTGCCTTTATGTGTTACTTTATCTTTTTCCTTTACAACTTCTGATAGTCTTTCTTTGTTCTGTACATTTAATGTTTTGATTGTTACGTCTTATGGGAATCTCTTTTCTGGTCCAGGCTTTTTGGTGTTCTGTGTGCTTCTTGTATCTCAACAGACATCTCCTTCTTTAGGTTAGGGATATTTCCTTCTGTGATTTTATTAAAAATATTTTCTATGCCTTTGACCCAGGCTGCTTTTCCTTCCTCTATAACTATTATTTGTAAATTTGGTATTTTAATAATATCCCAGACTTCTTGGCTATTTTGTGCCTCAGTTTTTTTTCTCTCTTTTTTTTAATTTAACAGTTTCTTTGTCTGAGGCATTCAATTCTTTTACCTTGTTTTCAGTGCCTGAGACTCTCTCTTCCACATCTCGTATTCTGTTGGTGAGGTTTATCTCTGAGGCTTTTGATTGGCTTCCTAACATTTTCATTTCCTGTTTTATCTCAGTTTGGGTTTTCTTTAATGATTCTATTTCTACTTACACTTTTCTCATTATTTCATTCCACTATCTGTATTTTCACAGACTCGGTTAAGGGATTTATTCATTTACATTCTGTTTAAGGTCCTGGAACATATTAATGTTCTTGAACATATCTTGAAGCCCTTGTCTTGTGTTTGAGTTATACTGCATTTCTTAGGGCCTACTGTGGTAGAGCTCCTGGGTTCTGGTGGAAGTATGTTGTTTTGGATGTTAATTAGTGCATTTTTGTGCTGATGTCTAGGCATCTGGGATAAGAATGATGGAGGTGATTCTAGGTGTTGATATCTGGTCATGTTTTTGTTGGGTGCATGTTCCACTCCTTGGTTTCTGTGGTTGTCTCTGGATCTTAGGAAGGTATGGATTGCCTTGTAGGGAGTGCTCTTGAGTCCTTGGCCAGTGTGATGTCTGGGTTGCCATTTACAGAGTATTTGTCAAGGTTAACCTGCCTTCTAAGAAAAAAAAATAGTGAAATACTGTGACATCCACACTAGAATGACTCAAAGAGATGAACAGTGACCAAACACTAGTAAGGATAAGAACTATTGGAATAGTCACACACCCCTATTTGTTATTTATACCCAGACGTGATGTCAAAGAGACTCTTCTCCCCCCCTTTAAATGATTGAGTTTGCAGTTTCTAAATCTCAGACCCATCTCACAGACCCTCTAGACCAAGTTTGTTTCAGATATTAATTGTTCAGAGCAGCCCTGGCTCAGGGTGTCAGGCGTCTTTTCGTGGCCTGGACTCCCTGACTAGCTGTTATGCCTACTCTCCACTTCCTTTCACTTCTCCAAGACACTCAGACTCAGGTTCAGAGCCTCTGTCTGTCACTACGGTATGCTATGCTGACCAAAAGCTGGCAGGATTCCTTTTCTGCCCTTCAAGTTACTACCCCAGTCAGCTGCTTCTGAGTCACGACTGTTTTCTCTTTCCAAAATGGAAAGATTTGCTTGTCATTTTCCTGAGTAAAGGAAATGATCCTTATTAGCCTTTTTCATCCCTGCTCTTTTTTGGGTACTTTATCCATCAGAGCACTTATCTTTGTTTTTATAAATATATAAATAAATAAAGCACATGTATAGTCATTAATGTCTGACTCCCTACATGGGTAGTTTTTTGTTTGTTTGTTTGTTTGTTTTTTCTGTTGTTTTGAGACAGGGTTTCTCCGTGTAGTTTTGGAGTCTATCCTGGCACTTGCTCTATAGACCAGGCTTGTCTGGAATCCACCTGCCTCTACCTTCTGAGTGCTGGGATTAAAGACATGTGCCACCAACGCCTGTTACCTGAATAGTTGTTAACCTTCAGAAGAACAAGGACTGCACCTGTTTTGGTCACATTCTTATTAATTACTGCATGCAGGTACCATGAAATACTCCCTAACTTCTAAAGAAACAAATTCATGAACAAAACATTTACATAATTTCCAGATAGCAAGCAGATTCCCACTTCATTAGCTTATATTAATAGCCTCTTTCATGCTCTAATCACCTAGTGAAAAATTTACAAAATCATGAAGACTGTCTCCAATAAAATGTGCACTAGCTAATTTTAAAATAGCTGTTTACAAGCTGTTAGGAATTATTTTTTAATCTGATGTTAATTTTCTGATATCTTCCTCATATAATTTATTATAATCTATCACTTTTTTGAGTGAATAACTAGTCAACTTGTTTGAGCTTTCTTATGTACTTACTCTATGTTTCAAAATAACTTATGCTCCAGGAATGCTTCCTAATCTCTCCATTCAAAGTGGAAAGTGGAGCTGTTTCTGTGTCCTCAGACAGTTTAGGATGTTGCTTCCATAGTTCCCTCCATCCATAGCAACGGCACTCTCTTTCTGTCCACTTGTTTCTTTCCTTTCCAACCTTAAGTATTTATTTATTCATCCAATAAATATTTATTAAATGCTTACTAATCATCTGAACTTTGTTAGACACTTCAAAATGCATCGATGAGAAAATTATCAAAGACCTTAAATACAGGTAGAGCTACACAGGCAATAAAGATAAAAATAGTACTGTAGTATTTAAAGTGTAAGAGAAATAAAGCAGGGAGAAAGAATAGGAAGTAAGGTTGGAAGGGTTTCCATTTTAATAAGGTGGGTAGGAGGTGCCTCGTTGGGAAGGTAATATAACTTTGGATACAGTGAAAGAACACATCTGTGGGCATCCAGATGTTATATACTGAACTATGCCTCCCCCATCTGTTTGATGAAATTCTAATCCCTAGTATCCCAGAATATGATTTAGAGATAAAATCTTCCAGAAGGTGATTAGTTAAATGAAGCCTCAGTGTGGAACTCTAATCCAGTATGGCTAATGTCTTTCCAAGAATAAAAAGAAGGTCTGGAGAAATGGCTAAGTGCTTAAAAGCATGTATTGCTCTTGTTTAGGACAATAATTTGGTTCTTGGCACTCACACCAAGCAGCTCAGAACCCCCTGTAACTCCAGATCCAAGGGATTCTATGCCTTCTTCCAGCCTCCACAGGCACTGCACTCACATGTACAAACCTATACTCAGAGACCCACTAATACACATAAAAAAATACCTAAAGTAAAAAATTTTTACATTAAAAATGGGTGGTGGAAGGAACAACCAAAAATCAAAGCAGATAAGCAAACTGAAAAAAGAGAGAGAGAGAAATCACCAAAACAAAGCAAGAAGCACGCATATGTTTTCCTAACCAACTAATTATTCATAGGCATTGGGCCTGCCTAGAGTGTGATTGACAGACCCAGTGAGACTCCACTGGAGAAAATTAACTTTCCTTTCCCCAGAAGGTAGCAATTGCAAATATCTTCTTGTTAGGGGTGGGACTTTGTGTCCACTTCCCCTTGTTAGTGCTGGGATTTTGTCTGGTTTGAGCCTGTCACAGTCTCTGTGAGTCCATATATGCAATAGTGGCACAAATGTTATGGGAATAGCCAACCACTTTTTTGATTAGATTTTAAGGCCCACTCCATGAGATGAAACCCATAACTGACATGCTGAAGTGACCAAGAGCATGAGACTAGATAGGTCATAAGCTTAGGAGCAAACCTACTATTATTCTGCTGTAGGAACATAGCAATAAAATGACTCCTGATGACATATTGCTATACTCATAGAGTAGAGCATTGCTTGACCCTCATCCAAGAAGCTTCTTTGCAGTGGATGGTAATTAACAAAGAGATCCACAACTGGACAAGTGCTGGGAGTGAGATACTTTGGAGCACTCAGCCCTAAATAGGATGTCTGCATCAAACCCCTGCCCCAAGGCTCAGAGTTCTGTGCAGAAGAGGTGGAAAGATTGCCAGAGCCAGGGATGGCAGATAACTCCAAGGAAATAGTCTCCTCTACACAGAACACAATTGGTACACATATTAACTTAAAGTAAAATGTTTAAAAATAAATGGAGAAAAGGAATCTGTACAAGTAGTGCAAAGTCCACATGAAGAGGCAATAGAGTGACCATCTATAATCCAAAGAGGGGACTCAGAAGAAGCCAGTCCCGATGGCTCCTGATGGTGGTGGAATTCTAGCCTCTAGAACAGTGTGAAAATATATGCTTTGTGAGATTTGCTATGACCACCCTAGAGAGCTAATATACAGGGTAAGAACTTCAGGTCTTTGATCTTCATCCTGAGCAAAACAGGGGGGTCATTTGAAGGTCATATCCTGCCCTATGGGGAATCAGGGAAAAAAGTGACAAAGTATTTCACAGAGGAATGACTGAGTTCCAAAGTCCAAGACAGTTGGGATGAAAACAAGACTCTCCTTCAAATTCATCAAAAGCAGCCTGGAGTCTGAGCAATTTGGGTGGAGTTGAGGAGTACTCACATGGAGTGCAGCGTGTGTGTGTGTGTGTGTGTGTGTGTGTGTGTGTGTGTGTGTGTGTGTGTGTGTGTTGGGAGAAGAAGGAAGAAAGACAAGGAATTTAGAGATGTGTTGCACAGAAGAGCAAAGGAATGTGGTAAGAACTAAAGGGAGAAATGAGTTTACATGGATCAGGGTCGGGAGGAAACCGAGTGTGCTTGTGTACAGATGGACACTAGCGTACACAAACTGCCAACATCTTTAAAAACCCAGCGCCTTGGTTACTGTTCTGAATACAATGCTGAAGGCTGCAACTTCTTACTGTCCCACACACCTGCTCAGAAATCTTCAGGATGTTCTTGACTGCCTTAACAGAATTTTAGATGCTTTAGCTAAACGTTCAGACCTTTGCCACTTTGGCCGTTTGTAGTTTGATTTCTCCTGAAGGCGTGCCATACCAATCAGTAGACTTGAAATAAAGTCTCGTTTCTGTGACTATGTGACCTTGGGCAGATTACTTACGTGCACCAGGCCTGGGTTCCTCGTTTATAAAGAGGTAGGAGGCGTTTACGGTGCACTGGGCTATCTGTTGCACAGGTCACTGTCATCTCTATCAAAGCTGTAATTGGAATTCTTAATACCGTGCTGGCCACTAACTGGACAACTCCTAAACTCGTCTTTTCTCTTCCATCCTCTTCTAAGGGCACCCGACTTATGCCGTCACTTCCCCCCACCCCTCTTCTTTCAAAGTAGATTCGGCTCGGGAAGAGGAAAAGCATCTGTCCCTTTAAGGTCGGCCGCCTCCCGGCCACCTGGGACTCACTCCCACTCTCCCTTTCACTGGGGACCGTCCTCTTCACAGTCAGAATCGGCCACGTACTAAGTGCCGCTTCCAACCAATCAAAAAGCAGTTATCTCAGGCCTTTGAAAGGCATGCACTTGCACCAATAATTTCCAAGCCTTCTCCAGCGCCTCACTTCGAGAGGCGAGGGCAATCACAGGGCAGGCCAATCTGTTCCAGAGAAGGCATTCGGGAACCGGAAAACTTCACCAATCAGCTCAGAGGACTCTGGGAAGGGACATTTCTCATTGGTCACCGCTTCCGGAAAAGGGCCGGGCTTCCACACGCAAGACTACAATTTGATTGGTAGGTATGATGTTGACAACCGGGAGCGCGTCCGCCTGGCTCGGAGTGGCAGGGCGCGCAGCCAATCGCAGAGCAGAAGCGCGGACCGCTCGCTCAATGGGCGATGTCCGCACAAGGCTGTCACTCAGGTGGCGGTGGCTGAGACGTGGCCGGGCAGCTCTGCTGCTGCGGCGCCAAGTCGGGAGGCGGCGGGGGTCCGTGGCGCGCGCTCGCGGTGCTCCGAGGCTCCGAGCGGCGGGACGGGCGGGCGCCGACGGCCGGCTCTCCATGCCCGCGCGTGGGCGGGCCGCTGATGGAGCGCGCCACCCGGCCCGCCGCGCCGCTGCTGCTGCTGCGCTGCCGCGCTGCTGCTGCTGGGGTGCGCGGCGGGGATCTCGGCGGCCGCGCGCGCCCGCAGCCTGCCCGCGCCCACGGCGGACGCGGCGTTCGGCTTGGGGCTGCGGCGCCCCGACTTCGGCCGCGCGAGTGCCCGCCGTGACTACGGCCGAAGTGACCGTGGAGGACGCCGAGGCGCTGCCGGCCGCCGCTGGCGAACATGAGTCACGCGCGACGGAGCCCAACGACGACGTGGAGCTGCGGCCGCGCGGCAGGTGAGAGGTTGCGGGCCGGGGTCCGAGCGCCTCTCGCAGGGATGCGAGTGACTGCAGACAAGCGGAGAGCCGCCACACCTTCCTAACTCGCTTGCAGTGCCTGCCTGGTCCGGTCTGTGGGAGGGCAACAGCATCCTCGAAGGAGGGTGAGGGATGCTCGGAGAACCCAGCACCCGGCTTAGAGAGGAAAGTCCGCTTCTCTGCTTTCATTGTTTTCGGGTTTAGCCATCCTCCTGGTCCCTTTTACACTCGCACTCCCAAATATGTAACTTGTTCTATTCTGGAACCTTTGCGCCAACTGTTTTAAGAAAGGACTTTCAAAAGAGATGTCTACATGTGTCCTTCAAATACAAGTACGCTGTGGCTCTAGTCCAGGCTTTCTGTTTCTCTAATTGAGATCTGCTGGAACACCTGCATCAGAATTGCCTGGGGGATGCTGGTATTATGGACAGTTTTCTAGGCTCCGCCCAAGTTTCACTGAACTAGACCTTTTCTGGGTAGCAATCTGGAATCTGCTTGTTGAACAAGCACTCCCGACACAAAAGTTTAAGTGCTCTGGCTAGGTTCTTGTATACTGGCAGTTCTTTGATATTTAAAGGGGTTTACCATAGTTTATTTCAGTTGGGTTTCTTAGCCTTAGAAACATACAATTCCAAGAGACAAGTTTTGAAGCAATCTTCAAAGTCTGCATAGAATGTAAAACTCTTTAATGATAAAGTATTTTTCAGACAGCATGTGCGGAGAAAGTGGCACCATTTAACAAAAGGAATGATAAAAGAGCATTAGGTAAAGCAAGACAGGGAGAGCCAGATCTAAATTAGAAAATGTTTTAAGTTTATAACATAGTAGTTACTAAATTATAACAAGTATCAGAACCCTGATCTATGTACCCATCGACTACTAGAAATAGTCTAAGTCCTAAAATTTTCCATTCACCGTTTGAATGCTTATATTTAAAAGTTTTTAAGTAGTAAATAATACAATTTTCATACATTTGCTAATATGTGGACTCTCCTGGATGATTGGGGCAGCTGTGCAGAGTAAATTACATGAAGTAGAGTGAAATATTTTTGTTTTCCTGAGAACACACACCTACAGCAGCAGGTACTTACTAAGGCTGATCAGAGCCCAAGATTAACTGGAAGTCCTGAGGTTTAGCAGGTAGCCACTGCCCCTGGGAGGAGTATTCAGTCTAGCTGTCAGGATGTGCAAATAAAGTGCCATGTGTGATCAGGGCTTTTATGGTTTTCACTGTGTGGAGAAAAGGGATGAGGTAGGTTTGTAGATAAGAAATTGCTGTGATAGAATGATTTAGTTCTTGAAAAGGGTAGTGGACTTAAAGCAGCAAGAGGCATGGGGCTAGAAATTAATCTGAGACCATTTTGGGTGTGTGTGTGCATGTGTGCATTCGTGCTACCCTGACATCACTTATAAACATGTTAGACCGTGTTAGACTTCTAGATCAGGTACCACCCAACTTACAAAGCATCTGTGTTGTAATAGATCACCATATGATTTATATACATATTAATTTGAGAAATTGTTTTTTTGTTTTGTTTTGTTTTGTTTTTTCGAGACAGGGTTTCTCTGTGTAGCTTTGGAGCCTATCCTGGCACTCGCTCTGGAGACCAGGCTGGCCTTGAACTCACAGAGATCTGCCTGCCTCTGCCTCCTGAGTGCTGGGATTAAAGGCGTGCGCCACCAGCGCCCAGCAAGAAATGTTACCTTGAATGGCAGGCCTGAGCAAAAGTTATGCTGAAATGCTTCTCTAGCAACAGGGTTTACTGAAACTTGAGATGAGGATACGAAAAGAACATTATAGCAGTTCAGTATTATATGCCATTTCAGGGGACTAATATGAGAGATAGTTGAAGCAAAATCTTGCTTCCTGGCAAGTAAATTGGTTCTTCTCTTGATACACCTGTTTAAAGATGGAGAGTTGGTGGCCAGAAGATGACAACAAACATAGGAACATCAAGAGGTTTAGGGAACCTGGGAAGAAAAGTAAGGGGTTTTGGTGTTGGTCCTGATGTCTCAGAGATGCAGCACATCCAGACTGATGCTTGGCAAGAAGGTGGAAATGAATGACTTTTGCCAGAGGGAAGGCAGGACAGATAACCTCAGTTATAAGAAAAAGGAAGTGCTCAAGAAAAAGGCCCAGGAAATGCCTTTATCTTAGAGAGACAACAAACACAGTTAGGGTAGAGTATACGCCTGAGTCTGCAAAGATTTAGAGGTGAGCACACTTACCAGTTAAGTACAACAGGGAAATCAATTGCAAAAGGGAAAGGACCACTCTTTCTGCCCCACTTCCTCCCTTCCTCACGGATAGTCTCTGAGGAGGGAGCCTGTATAAGACAGGTTGAAAACAAAAGGAATAAAGGTGGCTCTTTATTCGAGAGGGCTCTTGCTTATTATAATCCCAGCGTGAGTTCATGGTTACAGAATGCAGGAAAGGATCTGCTTGTTGTCAGGAGGACCACTTTCTTTCCTACTCAGAAACAAGAGGAAATCTGCCAGGAGAAGTGTATGTGATCCCTGGCCAACAGGAATGCACCGTAGTGTGAAGTTATCATGGTGTGAGAAGATATGGGTGAGTTGGGTCAGCAAGACATAAATAGTCAAAGTTTAGTAAAAGTTTTTGGCTGCTGTTTACAAGTTAAAAAAAAAAAAACTGAAGGTAACAGTTCCATAATAATAGAACTATATCCTGTTTGTTTCAAGGGGATGGCTGGAGGGACAGATTTGAGTTAACCAAGCGTTGATTGCAAACAGCTGTGAAGAACTATGGCGCTTGCAGAACAGGGGGAGGCGGGGAAATAAGGTCTGTGTTTTTGTTCCTTGTCTTTTGATGCATAGCCAGGTGGGACCTACTGAGATTCATTTTCCCCTTTGATAAGCTTTCATCGTCTTTGTCCATGGCACTCCACATGTTTACTCTGCATCTCAGGCATGTGACTGACTGGATAAACATTCTTTTCTTCCAAAAATGTAGGCTTGTTTTTCTAGTAGCAGTCTCTGAAAGTTCTCTTCTAAGCTTTAGGCTGGTAAATGGTCTGCCACCCCCCCCCCACACACACACACAGAAAATAGGGAAGAACACCTCAATTACATGCTTAAGTATCGGATTTTAAGGATACTGGCAGAGTTTATGTAACCAGCTCTGATTCTAACATAAGAAACAAACTGCCAAGTGTTAACTTGGTTCCTGCAGTGGGTTGGGCCTACATTACTTGGGGTTCCTGCAATGGGTTGGTCATTTCACACTGAAGACATTCTGAAGTTCTGAACTAATTTAATCTTGCTTGTCACACTCATTGCAAAGTGTATTTCCTTTTGCCTTGCTTGTTCCCTCTACTTCCTAACAAAAGTGTTATTGAACTTGACATTTCTTCCTGGTATCTGTGTACCTGCTAACAGAAGTTTTGGGGTTAAATGAGATAACATCAAACAATTTTCGAATCTTTATTTCTCTTTTGACTCTGTCTTTTCCCAGACTGAGCACATAGGAATCAGAAGTGCAGAAATCTGGTCTTCCTCAGATAGTATTTTGTTGTTTTAAACCCTCTTTAGGCCACTAATAAACAGTATCTCTGAATACTGTGCTGAAAGAGAGCATTGTCAATCACGAAGGCCTGTCAGTGTTCACTTTTCCCACTCCAGACCCTGGAGGTTAACCAAAAATCGAATTTAAAGACGAATTTACGAGTAACCTCCCAAACAAGTTGTAAGCCAAATTAAACATACTTTGGACCAATAAATGAACTGTCTTTCTTCTCTACAATTGCCTTCAACTTAACTGATGCCTAGACTCTATCTGTGACAAGGGCTAGACTGTTCTTTATTTGAACCCAGCTCTCTGTGTTCATTTTACAAAAAGGACCCTGTCTGTCAGTTGCTGTGAACAATAGTTCGAACTTGGTTTTTCAATACCAATTACCTGGTACCTTCACTTGCTTCCCCCCTCTCCCCAGTTCCCACCAAAGCTGCATATCCACTTGGTTTTTTCCTTTTCTTTTTCTTTTTAATGAAAGCAGTTGTTTATACAAATTGTTTTAAAACACTTTGAAGGGCCCTGGGTGTAGCTCTGTGATAGACAAATACTTAGCATAAGTGGGGCCCAGGGCTTCATCAGGAACATGAAAAGCAAACAAAACCTATAAAGTAAGACAATAATAACTGATGGTAGACGAGAACTTGTAAGGTACAGGGGTAAATATGAGGGGAGGAAATTAAATATGTAGTTTTTAAAACCCTGTTCTATCTGTGAGTAACCATTTTTAGTAAAAATTATTTCATTGTATAGTATAGAAATGCTTTTTTATTTTCCTTATGTAGCCCGGGCTGGCCTTGAACTCATGATCCTCAGGTCTCCACCACCAAATGCTGGGTTGTTTTGTTGTTGTTGTTGTGTTTAGACAGAGTGTTACAGTGTAGCCCAAGCTGGCCTCAGCTAATGATCATCCAGAGTCCCTAGTACTAGGATTATAGGGATGTGCCACCATATCCTTCCTGGAAAATGTTTCTGTCTTTAAAAAGGACTCTCTGTTACTCCTGTGTTACCTGTAAATTTGCTTAAGCTTCTTCAAGGTCTAACTGATGATGCATGGAAACAATTAAGCATAGTAGACAGCTTAAGTTATTATATTTGTTTTCATTCGAAGCTTGGCTGTTCTTATGATATGCTTAAATAAAGGAGGCTTGATTGCAAGATAGTAAATGAGGACTAGGGAGTCAAGTCCAATCAGTATTAACTTGTTTTGTTTTTTGTATTTTTTGTATGAAAATACAAGCTTTTTACTGAATGTATGTTTTGGTGGAAGATTCTTGGCCCTATTGGGGGATGGATATGTATGTATGTATGTATGTAATCCAATTGAATCACATTTTCAGGCTTGTGAAGTATATTCACTAGAAGGAAATAAATAGAAAATATTAAAGTAAGCAGTGTTTTTGTTTTGTTTGGTTTTGGTTTGTTTTCAAGTCAGTGTTTCTCTGAGTAGCCCTGACTATCCTGAAACTCAGTTTATAGACCAGGCTGGCCTTGAGCTCGCAGTGATCCGCCTGCCTCTGCCTCCCAGGTGCTAGGATTAAAGGCCTACACTGCTGCCACCGCTAGGCAGAAAGTAAGCAGTTGTTAATCTGTAAACTATTCAATCCAGATCATGCTTTCTGTCACCTGTTTGGAAGTCCACAGGAGAGAAGACTCCTTTGAAATGACTTTATGAAGGAGCTTAGCATCTACTAGAATACAGCAAGCTAAGTGTTAGTAGACAGATGTTCTGGCAACTTAAGTCAGAGCCAAGGGTTCTTTAAATTAAATCAGCCCAACACAGTCTGTGTATTCATTTGGCCCAAAGTCATTTCTGCTTAATTAAGGACATAATCAGAGTGGTTACAAGATAAATGACACCTTGATGACATTTCTGGAAGCAAAAGAAGGAAGGGATGGGGGAAAGAGAAAAAAAAAAAGATTATAGTAACATAATAGTCATTAGAGAGGATTTGGAGTTGATAGACGAACAGAGCTGGGAAGACTGAATTCCCCAGCCCTGTCCTAAACTTATTTGTGAATGATCCTAAGCAACTTGCATTTCTTTGCATCTTTTCAGCCTGTGTGTTTGATGTAGATAATGTCTTTACATCATATAATTACTTTGTGTAATATTTCCTTATTTTACTAGTCTAAGCACTGACAGGCACTGAGAGTGGAGAGAAGCTCAGAGTCTAGCAGAAATAACTTTGTTTACAGAATAAACTAGATGGTAGTGATAGTCAGGCATCCTTATGGCATGAAGCTGAAGAGACTGTCGCTGTCATATTATCAAATCCTTGAATATAAGAAGTGTCAGGTGGGCTGGAGAGATGGCTCAGAGGTTAAGAGCACTGACTGTTCTTCCAGAGGTCCTGAGTTCAATTCCCAGCAACCACATGGTGGCTCACAACCATCTAAATGAGATCTGGTGCCCTCTTCTGGCCTGCATAGAAATATGCAGACAGAACACTATATACATAATAAATAAATAAATCTTTAAAAAAAACATTAAAAAAAAAGAAGTGTCAGGTGGGAGTTGGAGATGTGTCTCAGTGGTTGAGAACACTTGCTGCTCTTGCAGAGTACCTAGGTTTGATTCCCAGCACCTGTATGGTGGCTCACACCCATACAGTTGGCTCACAACCAACCATTATAACTCCAGTTCCAGAGAATATGATACCCTCTTCTGAGCTCCATAGCACCAGGCATACACCTGGTGCACATACATACATGCCGATAAAACACTTGTACACACAAAATACATTTTTCAAAAAAATGTCAAAGGCCAGAGAAATGGTTCAGTGGATGAAATGGCTTCCATGAAACCTAACAACTACATTTGATGAGTTGGCACATTTATAATCCCAGTACTCCTGCATCAAGATAGGAAGAGTTACCAGACACTTACTTGCAGGTCAGCTAGTCTGGAATACAGTGTCTCAGCAGAAACAAAGGAGGTCCTGCTCAAAAAATGAGGGGGAAGGAAAGACCTGAGTCCCAAAAGTTGTCTTGTGATATCCATATGGATATGCATGCGTCCACACACAAAAGTATGCATAATAAGAAATAAACAATTTAAAAAAGAAATTCTCAGGCTGGAGAGATGGCTCAGAGGTTAAGAGCACCAACTGCTCTTCCAGAGGTCCTGAGTTCAATTCCCAGCAACCACATGGTGGCTCACAACCATTTGCAATGAGATCTGGTGCCCTTTTCTGGTGTGCAGATATACATGGAAGCAGAATGTTGTATACATAATAAATAAAATTTAAAAAAAAGAAATTCTCTTGGTCAGAATAGGCAGCAGAATCACACAAGCAAGGGCACAGTGGGGTTTTTACAGTGAACTTAGCAGGACTTCTAAGCCTGAGTTTGCAGATCACTGTAGATCTATATAGGGGATCTTTGAGATCCAGTGGGAATCCATGGACTATAGGTTTTTTAAATAATGGAATGGAATGAAAGATTGAATAAGGAAAACACTAATTAAAAAGCCAAGCCAGGTGTGGTGACACATACCTGTAATCCCAGCAGCACTCAGAGGCAAAAGGACCAGGTATGCAGGGCCACTGTGTACTAGATACACAGTGTATTTGAGGCTATATAAAATATTCTGTCCCAACAAACAAACAAACAAACACAAAAGAGTGAACTTCTTTGCTTTGAGCTCAAATTATGTCAAGCCTTCAATAATAATTATACTTCATTCTTTCCTGAAACCCTGAATATTTAGGCTGGTTTAAAGTATTTTCCTTAAAACTGGGGCAATGCAGGCTACTGAAATGGGTCAGCAGGTGAAGGAGCTTGCCACCAACCCTGATGACACAATCTCTGTCCCTAGAACCCACTTTGTAAAAAGAGAGAACCAACTCCTGTACATTGTCCTCTGACATCCACAATTCAGATTGTAGCTCATGTATGCTCCCCCCAAATAAACAAAATAAATGTAAAAAAAAAAAAAAAAAGGAGTATTAAGCACTTGGCAGATGAAACATTTAAAGACAGGATGAAAATGGAATGAACAAAGGAACCTTGTTGAAAGGGCTGGAAACCCCCGGGTGTGTGTGTGTATGTGTGTTGTCATGGGTTGAGAGAGGTGTGAGGAGAGGGGATTAGCTTGACAGCAGAGACAGAACACGAGATTAGGAAAGAACACAGGAGCTAAATTGTGGAAGTGTTCTGTCCCTTACAAAGTAGTGGGCACAGCAGAAGTTAATCAGAGCTCTTCTGTGGGTTCAAACTCATCAGAAAGGGGAAGAAATGGTCCTGAGGCCAGAAAATGTGTCAGACAGGCTTTTATGGTGTTTTGACAAAACAGGGGTAATGAAGAGACAAATTTTCGGGCAACTTTGGAAACAGTATCAAGAGTACATGGCTATGACCTTATTGTCTTTTAGAGGGTAAGAGAGTGGGGATGGGGGGTGAGGTCTACATTATGTTAGGTAGCAAAGTGAATGGGTATAATGTAAAGAGAGGTGAGAGGTTTTATTTTCTGAGTGTGTCATCCTGATAAGGGGTGGAACCTACCTGCCGAGCTGTCATGAAAGGGATGGTGAACCACAAATCCAAGTAGGCTTGTTTGGGGCTATCATTTTCCCAAGAGAGGAAACTAGGCCTTGGCTTTCCAGGAAGAGCATGCAGTACAGAGAAAGTGCCTGGTAGGGAGAGATGGAGAGCTATAGGAAGGGTAGGTGGGAGTCTGTGGGAAGCAGAGACCTCAGTGGGACACTTGAAAAGGGAATAGATCAGGAAACCCTTCCTGCAGTAGCTGGAAAGGTTTTGGAGTGGTGCTTTCTGGGAATCCCAAACAGATGCTCTGCTACACTAAGGAACCAGCACTTCCAGAAGTGGTTACAGATGATGTTCTAACGAGTCATGAATTCTTTGCCTCCTCGGTTGCAATTCAGTTGATATAGCTGAGCTTAGCATGAAATTCACCCTGGATGTCACTATACATTCTCTTGTGATCCTTTAATAGTTTGTCATTTGGCCCGGCGTTGGTGCCCACGCCTTTAATCTCAGCACCTGGGAGGCAGAGGTAGGAGGATCTCTGTGAGTTTGAGGCCAGCCTGGTCTTCAGAGCGAGTACCAGGATAGGCTCCAAAGCTACACAGAGAAACCCTGTCTCGAAAAAAAAAAAATGGTTTGTCATTTTATTTTATTTACTTTGGTTTTTCGAGAGTTTCTCTGTGTATCCTTGGCTGTCTTGGAACTCACCGGTAGACTAGGCTGGCCTTGAACTCACAGAGATCCACCTGCATCTGCCTCCTGAGTGCTGGGATTAAAGGCATGCGCCACCACTACCCGGCCATAATTTTTATGATCAGGCAGTTTGGGTTATATTGAGCTAGGTGAAATAGCTCTATTTTGCCTATTAAAAATCAAGGTGAGGGACCGGGAGATGGCCCAGTGGTCAAGGCACTTGCTGCCCTGCAGGTGTAGAAACTAGAACCACCTCTCCTCCCTTCCTCCCACCCTCAGCAAACTGGCTAGCTAGACTAGAGGGAATTGGCAAGCTCTAGGTTCCAAAAGAGACTCTGTCTCAATAATAAAGTGGAGGGGCAGGAAGAATGGCTCAGCATGCTGGAGTACTTGCTGCTCTTCCAGGGGACCCAAATTTCTTTTGGCTCCACAAGCACCCACAAACATGACCTACACATACAAAACATACGGATGCACAGACTACATACAAAAAATCTTTTGGGGGCATGGGGGAAGGATTCTGGGTCTCTTTATGTAGCCTTGGCTGGCCTGGAACTCACTATGTAGATCAGGCTGACCTGGAACGCAACAGAAATCTGCCTAGTCTCCTGTGTGCTGGGATTAAAGGCATGTACCATCAAGCCCAGCTAAAAATAAATCTTGTTAAAAAAACTTTAAATAAAATGTGGAGCAAAACTGAGGAAGACACCAGCTGTCACCTTTAGTCATGAAATACATATACATTGCAAAATAAATATATGAATAAAAATTATAAAACCCCCATGGAGTGAAACTTTGAGGAGAATAAAGGCAGAGTCATGGAGATGTGTACCAGGTCTGACTTCCAGGCCCCACCTGTGAATTCTTTGATTCTTGGAGAAGTTAGGGGTTTTCATCTTGTTTGAAATAGTGCATTCATTTCTGTCCTCCCTGTTTTCATCTCTCTGCTCTGATGCCGGTGTTACCTCTGTCCGTTTGTTATCCCTGAATTCAGCTGGAGCTCTTTGTTTTTAGCAGTCTGGCTATTGCTGCTTTCTCAGTCAGTGGCAGTGAGCATCCATCTCTGACTGTAGGTAGGTGATTCCAGCTACGGCACGAGGGATCCCTTAGAACACTTGCTATGGGAAGGAGCCAAAGTGAACACTCCTAGTCTGTTACTGCCAACTTGTCATGCACATCCCAGCCTGTGAAACGAGAGGTAGAGGATTTTATAGGGTTTGTTTTATTTTATTTTCTTAACACTCCACAGAGCTCTCGGGAGGCTGGGAGGTCAGAATCTCTTGACCTCAGAGCTGCAGACCAGCTCCAGCAACAGGTAGAAAGCTTAAAAGGAATTGGACTGGTCTTCTTCCTTGGTTTTTCAACTAAAGTTATATGGCAAATCTTTATTATCACAAATAAGATAAAGGGTTACTACTGTAAAATTAAAAAATAATAAAATTAATGCATAATTTGGTAATTACATTTATTTTGTGTTTGTTTTTTTAGACAGGGTTTTACTATGTAGTCCAGGCTGGCTTGCTGAAGATCCTTCTGTCTCCCGAGTGCTGGGATCATGGGGTATACCACACACCTTACAAATTGTTCTTTGAAATACCTCAAATGAGTTTATATTAACTTATTTCCTTGATTAACTTATAGCCTTACTGTGTGCATATTGTACATCAAATGCAATACAGGGAGTGAAACTGTACCTTATAACCCTAACCAGGAACATAATGATACAGAGTTGGAACTTGTGTGGTCTTTTAAAAAGATGTAAAATTTTATTTATTTTTTATTTTTATTTTTATTTTTGGTGTGTGTGGGGGGGCGCACATTTGAAGATCAGTGGACAACCTTCAGAAGTTAACTCTCTCAGTCTACCATATGGGTCCAAAGAATCAAACTCAGGATGTTGGGCTTGGCATCCAGCACCCTTACCAGCTGAGCCTCCACCCTCACCCATCGCTCTTGCATGGTGTTTAAAGCAGGCAAATAAGCCCAATGAATTCCTAGTGTCTAACTAGGAATTGAAACCAGTTCCGTTGAAACCGGTGTTCAACTTATTCTCCCATCCAATGTGAAATTTACAGTCTGCTGTGTATCTGGGGTGTATTCCCCATGCAAAAAAAGATTATAACAGTAAAATGCTGTTTGAACATTTGAGGGATTCTCAGGATTGTCTTGACTTTAGATATATCAACTTTGATATAGCAAGAAGCCTGTTAGGGAACTTGTTATAGCTTCAGTTAAACGTAGGGAAGACTATTTTAAGAGGCAAGAAAGATGAAGAGGAACCAGAAAATGGAACTGAGAAAGAAGATCATAGAATTGAGTGAAAAATAATTTTTATAATATTTTTTATTTTTCAAAATTATAATGTGATTGTATAATCTCTTCTATTCCCTTTCCTCCCTCCAGTCATTACCACTTACCCCCTTTCTTTCAAATTCATGGCCTTTTTTTTCTTTAATTGTACTTTCTCTCTCTCCACACACACACACACACACCCTGTCCATTCCATATAAAGTTTCTTCTGTGTTTCAGGGCTGTCCACTTGGTATTAGATAATCAATTGCAAGGGGTAGGGAGAGCTCTCTTCCCTGGGGTAGACTTTCTTCTACTCCCACAACTCCCCAGTTCTAGTAGTTTTGTTTGTTTATTTGTTTGTTTGTTTGTTTTAGGGTTGAGTTCCTATGAACTTACACCCTTACAAGTTATCATTATCGTGTCCGTTGGCATCATGATTGTTTAGGCAACCTTGTTGATGAGAATTCAGGGATGTAGCTTCTCTGACATTTCTAGGGGACACAATCTCACAGCAAACTTCCTGGTCCCCTGATTCTTATGAACTTTCCACTCCCTCTTCTGAAATGATTTCTGAGCCTAAGGGGTTGTAGATGTTGTGGTGGGGATTGAGTACCACATAATCTCATGACCTTTTGTCCTCTTCGTTGTCATTGGTTATGGTTTTCTACAGGAGTCTCTGTTTTGTGGGGGGATTAGGAAAATATCCAGGAATGGTGGCACATACTTTTAGTGACAGTACTTGGAAGCAGAAGCAGTGGACCTCTGTTGGAGACCAGCCTATTGCACATAATGACTTCCTGGACAACCAAGGCTATGTGGCTGCTTAGAGAGACCCTGGCTCCATAAAAATAAATAAATGCATACATAAATCAGGAAAATATGGTATCTTAAAAGTCACATAAAGAGTATGTTTCCCAAAGTGATACTTGGCCCTGAGTATTTGTAAAGATCAATAGTGACTTCAGTGAGAACTGCTGTGGTACTGTGGGAGTTTTGTTGTAGAAAGATACAAGAAAGGGTTTAGAGGCTAGAGTGGCTTGTTTGGCTTGATTTAGTGTTTGGACTTTTGGGGGTTTTTAAGAGGGGGCTATGAGAAAGGGTCTTTCTATGTAGCCCAAGTTGGCCTTAAGCTCTTAATTCTCCTGCCTCAGCCTCCTAGATGCTGAGAACATAGGCATATCCACAAGTCCTAGCTGGTTTTGATTTTAAGTTGGGAATTATAGGAAATTTGAATCCTATTCTTGTGTATTCAGGCTGCTATAATAAAGTGACATAGACTGGGAGGCTAGAAACAACAAATGCTTTTCTCACAATTGTGGATAACAGAGACCTGAGGGCGAGATGGTAGTGAGGGTTGTAGGATCAGTGACTTATACCTTCTCGTGAAGTCTGAGGTTTGTGGGAGTCAAAGAAGAAGAAGCAAGCAGGAAAGAAAAGACTTGGCAGCTGGAGTGAGATGCTTGAAATGTGGTCCTGACAAATTCAAAGGTCTCAGGAGAGGCCGATGCAAGGTAGACACAGTAAAAACCCAGAGAACTGAGCAGAAGTAATGTGAGCTAGTGACAGTCACCAGCAGCTAAACTCTTGCAGGAACAAGCTGGTGACCTATGTAAAGGCCAGCACAGGACCATTAGGAGGGGTGATGGGTGGAACAGCCTGACCCCAAGAGGGAGAAGAGGAAGGAAATGAGTCAGAAGTAGCAAGGAGATAAAAAACTGGTAGTCAAGAGTCATGGTAGAGAGGTCTTCTCTTCCATAGGGAAGCCATGTTCTTTAGGGAAGCTAGCAACAGAGTAAAAATTTGGGGAAGGGGATGAGAATGAAGGTTTAGGGAGGGGTCCCAGGGTCCGGGCTCATTCAGGTAAGTGCTTGCTGTATAATGTATAAGCAAGAAGGCTCAGGTAAAAGCTGGGTGTAGTGGTACACTATTGTAATCCCAACACAAAAGAAACTTTGGGGAGGAATGTGTTGCAAAGGAATGGATCTCAGGAGGTGGGGAAAAGAAAGTAGGAGAGGACACAGCCAGGGATGCTGAGATCCTCATGGTGATGAGGATATGGGAGGAGGGGAGACCTAGGAATTGAGGGTTCTTCATCAGCAAATTAAGAGCAAAGTGAAGTTACTTGACTTGCTCTAGAGACAGATAGGTGACAAGACCTTAAAGGTGGAGGGGCAGTGGTTTCCCCTCTTTTCTTTCTGATGGGATTAATTTTCTTTCAAGTGACAGGATAAGTGCGCAGTGTCTTAGATGGCTTTCCAAATTGTGTTCTACTTATTTTTCATTTACAGATCCTTAGTAATTATCAGCACTTTAGATGGAAGAATTGCTGCACTGGATGCTGAGAATCATGGTAAAAAGCAGTGGGATTTGGACGTGGGATCTGGTTCCTTGGTTTCATCTAGCCTCAGCAAGCCAGAGGTAAGAAAACCCAAGTTGTGGTGAGAATGTGCCTTCTTGTGAGCCTTGAGCTTGGAGCCTTTGCCTGGGTCAGAGACATCAAGCAGTCACTTCACCTTTCTGTAAAATGGGGTGGATGATAGCACCTACTTCTTAGGATTGCTGCAGGCAGTAAATGTATTAATCATAAGTAACCAAAGAACTGTGTCTGCTATATCCATATAGCATAGTACCTGGTTGATCACGTGATCATCTTTTTGCATTGTAAGGTCCCCAAGGAGGAACAAAAATTGAGATTTCTTAGTTAGAAATCCATGCTGCTTCAGAACCCTATGCTTTGTTATTTTCTCCATTTTTTTCTTCAGTATTGTACATCCTAATTCTTTTTTGTAAGGTCCAAATGTATGTATTATTAGAGTGGAGGAGGTGGAGGAAAAGAGAGGACCCAGGCACACAGGCACACACATGCCATATTGTACATGTGGAGGTTGTAGGTCAACTTTGCGTAGTCAGTTCTCCTCCTACTATGGGTTCCAGTCACGTTTACCTACTGAACCATTTCACCAGCCCTAAATGTACTACTCCATCTAGTTTTATTAATTGCAGACAATTTGTACTTCCTAGTTCTGAGCTCTGGAATTTAGAAAGCAACAAACAGATTCAGACCATGCTTCTAGAACTGCTCTGGCTGCACTCCTTAGCAGGTCAGTTCCCCATCAGTGAGGAACTGCCCATTTCAGGGTGGTGCCATGGGGAGGATTAGAGAAGAGAAGCTTGTTTTCCAGTGTTTGATCTTGACTGTGGGTTGTCTCCTTACTCTGTTGTTTAAGCCATCTTAAGTAAGTCCGCCTTTAGAGCCAACAGGCTGGCATGCAGTCAGTTGCCTGTTGAGTACCCTCAGTCTCCTCCCATCTAGTTATTGCTAACTGTGGACACCCCCCAGATAGTCTTTTCTTTACAAAGCTTCCTAGCTGGTACGAAGTTGGAAGGAGACAAAAGCTAACACAAGAGCCTTAAGAATGACCTTACATTGGTGGAGCTTTGTGGTGGGAACACTGCTACCAACCTTTCTGTAACCACACCTCCCATGTCTTCCGGTAAACCCAGCCTGGATCATTTCTGCTGCGCTGAATTGGGGCCTTCAGTAAACAGTCTTGCAGAATCTCCACATTTCCTGTGTGATAAGCCAGGCTAGACTGAGTGAGCAGCGTTTATTATGCTTTTGTTTTTGTCATGAACTTCTGTTGTTAAGAATTACTAACACTAATAGCAAGTTGATTGTCTTTAAACTCAAGTCAAATTTTAAGAATGGTATCCAAATGTTAAAGGTGTTTATTTGTGCTCTTCTGTAATTTTCCTTGTTTTTAAACAAGCAAATGAGATTATAAACCACTTACATCTGAGATGGTTTCAGGTGTGTTGTAGTGATTAAGAGCATGTGTGTGTTTGCAAATTTGAAAATCCACACACAAAAATGGGTGAGCTGCATGGTGTGGCCAAGTAGAATGCAAACAGCTATACTAACCAGTCCTAACAGCTGTGAGCAAGAGTTGAGGTCATCTTCAGCCGCATAACAAGTGTAAGGTTTTCCTGGGCTGTGTAAGGCCCTGTCCTTCCACCCCACCACACACAAAGACACAAAAAGAAAGCTCAATAGATATTTTTCATGCAAGGAAAAAACCTCCATGACTCAGTAAGACAGCTCAGAGGTAAAGCTACTAATCTTCCAAGTCTGGCACCCTGAGTTTGAGCCCTGGGCCCACATGATGGAAGAGAAAAATGGACTTCCAAAAATTGTTCTCTGACTTCCACATGCACCCAATGGCTGTGCCCTGCACACACACAAATAAATCAGTAAGTATAATTCATTTTTAATTGTGTATATCCTAGTACTGAGGAGGCAGAGGCAGTTGGATCTCTTTGAGTTTAAGGTCAGCCTGGTCTACATAGTGAGCTACAGGCCAGCTAAGGCTACAAGTATAGTAAGACTCTGCCTCAAAAAAAAAAAAAAAAGGTTGGGCAAGATACTACTATAAAAAGGCCGTGACCTGCCAGTAGCACCTTTCCAAGAACGTCTGTAGCAATGTTTTATGAAGACCCTCGTCATCCTAGTGGCTGTTATTTCCTACTCTAAATACAGTGTTTAGTGGGTGGCTATCATGTAAGAGGAGGGCTAGTTGTAATGGGCAGGAAGAATTGGCAGGAACATATAGCATGTGGCCCCCCAGTGACAATAAATAGATGTGTGGCTCCTGAGCTGGACGCTTGATCTCTCTCAGCTTTCATATGTAGGTTTCAAACCTGCAGCAGGTTTAACTACCAGCTATTAAAGCTGCTCTGTGTAGCAGCTATTAAAGGTCCTCTTAGTTTACTAAGATAATGGGTAAAGGACTGGATAGACTGGTCATTTAAGCTTTTTTGTTTTGTTTTGTTTTGTTTTGTTTTTTGAGACAGGGTTTCTCCTGTGTAGATTTGGAGCCTATCCTGGCACTCGCTCTGGAGACTAGGCTGGCCTCGAACTCTCGAACTCACAGAGATCCGCCTGCCTCTGCCTCCCGAGTGCTGGGATTAAAGGTGTGAGCCCAGCAACGCCTGGCTAAATTGAAGCGTTTTTAGACTTTGTGGTATTGTGGGGGTGGGACCAGAATATGAGACTTTTCGGAACTAGTTATGGAAGCCTCGCCAGTTTGCTATAAAGGGCCAGACATTGTTCTGCACACCTGTAATCTCTGAATTCCAAAGGCTGAGGCAGGGGAATAATGATTTCTAGACCAGCCTGGGTCATGCAGTGAGAACCTGTCTCAAAGGACACACACGAAGCTAGGCAGATGGTACATGCCTTTAACTGCAGTACTTGGGGCAGAGACTGGGTGCCTGGGGTGGGGGTGGGAGTGGGGTGATAAAAGAATTCAAGGTCATTCTTGGCTGTGTAGTGACTTGAAGGCCAACTTGGATTACATGAAACCTTGTCTCAAAAGTAAACAAAGACAAAAAAGAAGCTTGTATAAGCTGACAAGGTAAAGTGCTTGCTGTGTAAGTATGAGGACTTGAGTTGGGATCTCCCAGCACCCAGGTGATAGCTGGGTGTAATGATAAAATCTTATAATCCCAGTGGGGGGTGGGAGGAGTGAAGACTGGAGGGCCCCAAGACTTTCTGGTCAGCAGAACTGTCTCAAACAGGAGGTATACAGTGATTGAAGAAGATACTCAAGGTTGACCTGGCCTCCACATCCACATGCACACAGGTACATACCCCCCCCAAACACCCCAAATGCATACATGCACATAACCCATATGTACACACACTATTTTTTTGTTAAAAGTACAAATTCATTACATATTATCACACTAGGTTCAGATTTCATTGCATCCTAGCTTGATCTGATGCCATGAACTCTCGGTTCCAATAGGGTGTATAAACTAGTATATTATTTTGTTGTTTAGTGTGTTTTATTTTGTAGTATGTTGCTTTATTTGTGTTATGTCAGTGAAATTCCTAATATGTAATGGAGAGTGATAGCTCCATTAGGAACAAATATTTTGTGTTATATTTAGAATTGCCTGTGGAAGGAAGGCTGAGGTGTCTTAAGACACACATCTCATTTGCCACTCCTTCCTGTTTACAAAGCACCTACAAAAAAACTTCCTCAAAAGAATGTTGATACGAAACCAACCTACAACTGTGCCTCCAAGTGTGTATTAGGATTTGGTCTGTGAGCTTTAACAGATTGTGTTCACTAGGTAATGAACCCACTGTTTTTTGGGCAGCCAGTAGCTAAGCCTTGTGTTTTAAATGCTCACAAGGATCTCCTGATGTGAAATCTGATTTGCTTTTCCTCTAGTAATTTAAATATAGGCTCAATTTTGGAAAAGTGTGGAGATTTGGCTACGGTTCCTCACTGATTGTCTTGACATTTTATTTTAATAAATAACCATTTGTTCTGTAGTGGGGTTTTGTTTGTTTTGTTTTCTTTTGAGGTCTCTGGACACCTTTGGGCTGCACTTAAATCTGAATAGGCTAGAACTGTCAAGGTGGCTTAGTAGGAAAGGGACTTGCTGCTCTTCCTGAGGACCTGTGTTTGGTCCAAACGCATATGGTGAAGAGAAAACTCAAGTTGTCCTGACCTCCACCACCCTCATGCCATGGCATGTGTATGCACACACAGACACACAGACACATTAAATGAATGTAAGTAAAAAACCAAAATCTCAGTTGATGGGTTGAGCATGGAGGCACACACTTGTCTTCAATCACAGCACTCAGGAAACAGCAAGAAATCCATGAGTTCAAAGCTAGCCTGGTCTACACAGTAAGTTCCAGGCCAGCCAAGCCTACAAAGTGAAGACCCTATCTCAATCAATCAATCAACCAACCAAATAAATAAATTTCAATAGACTAAGTGTTTTTGTGCTCTTATATCTGTGTCTTGGGGCACTTTCATTAATACACAGGCAACCCTTATTTTTATTTAGGATGCCTTTATGAAGAACATTCCAAGTGTGTATATGTGTGTAACTAACTTGAACTTAGCTTCTTTTATCTTTTTATTACTTAGACTTTAGACATATTGTTTTCTGGTTTTGCACTGTGCTCCCTTTTCCTCCTCAAAAGGGCAAACAACTCTATTGTTAGTCTATACTTAGAACTCAGAGTTTTAGTTTATCTTAGGTATGGTTTTCCCCAGGAGACGAGCCTTTCTGTTTCAAACAGGTGCATAAACCAACAGGGGCATAAACAGACAGGGTGTAAACAGTCAGCAATGACACGGTGCTCTTGGGGAAGAGAGAGTGTTTCACCAGCTTGCCTTCACCCTTACTGGCACAGGGCTTCCTGCCTCTGCCATTACAGTACTGGGATTCCAGGCATGCACCACCACACTGGTTTGGTGGGATACCTTTGAAAAGATATAGCTAGAGCCACACACCTACCGAGCACTGATGATCCCAGCACTTAAGAAGCTGAGGCAGGAGGATTATGAATTTGAAGTCAGCATAGGCTACTCGGTTGTCAAGTGTATGTACACACCCACATAAATAGCATACCTTTCACAGTTACTAATTATGATTTGTTCACAAATAGTGCTTTCATAGAAATGGAATATTATTTTATTAGAACTCAGCTAGGCATGGGTGGGGCATGTCTGTAATCTCAGAATTTGGTTCAAGGTCAACCTGGACTGCATAGTGAGACACTGTCTTAACCCCCACCCTTTTTCCCTCAAATAAACAAGACAAGCTGCTGTCTCTGTCTTTTCTGTGTAATGCTGGAGATTGAACTAGGGCTTTGTGCTAGCTAACTTTCTAAATGTGTCTGAGAAGTGGGAACCACAATTGTGAAAATGCCCTGTAGGCATTTCCTTAGTCAGTAATTGATATGGGAGGACTCAGCCCATTGTGGGTGGTACCACCTCTATGCAAGTGGCCCTGGGTATATAAAAAAGCAGGTGAACAGGCCTGTAAACAGAGTTCTTTGTCTCCCCTGCTTCAGTCCTGATTCCATGGTCCATCAGTGATGGAGTATGAGCTGAGAGTTGTAAGATGAAATAAACTTATCCAAGTTGCTTTTGATGATGGTGATTCATCACAGTAATGGAAAAGTAACTCAGACAAGCCTTGTGAACTCTAGGCAAGAGCTCTACTCTACTACTGAGTCCTTTGGGGTCTCTGAAAAATTGCCTACTTTAGGGCTAGAGAGAGAGCTCAACAGTTAAGGTCACTGACTACTCCTGTTGACTACCAACCACCTCTTCACTCTCTTCTCAGTCTTTCAAATGCTGGGGCTACAAACATGCACCAGTGTGCCTGGCCCACATTTCTTTTGATTTGAACATTAAAAGGTGTTTTTTTGAATCAGCTAAGTCATCAGCTATGAAGTCTGCTTTGAAGAGTAACTGTCAATTTTGCAGCAAGCCTATATCTAAATGCTTAATTGCTTTTAATTATAGAAATGAAGCTTTTGATTTAGTTTTTATTAAGCCCTTATGTGACTGAAAGCAATTCTGTGAACTAAACTAATTTATTCTAGCACACATGCTGCCAAATGAGAAATTGAGATTACCCCACAGCTATTATTTAGGAAGTGGGCTCTTCCTGTGCAGTGCTTTCCTATTTTATAAGTGTTGACTAGTCAGAGGGAAGACAGAGATGGTTATTAGAACCGCTGTTCTTTCATCAAGAGTGAAACAGCTATGCTTAGATACTGTAGATATTTTCCTTGCGACAGTTTATTGGTCTGTTCTTGAGATTGATTCACAGTTTTGAAGATAATAAATACCAGATCATTTCTAGAGTGTTTTATCATCTACATTTTGATTTTTATTTTTTATGGGTAGTGTGTGTGTGTGTGTGTGTGTGTGTGTGTGTGTGATGTGGGGGGAGGGCACACATGCACAGCGCTAGTGTGAAGGTGGAATCAGTTCTTTCCTTTCACTGTTATATAGATTCCAGGCTTGAACTCAGGATGTTGGGCTTGCAGGCAGTTGTTTTCCCCACTGAGCCATCCCCTGGGCTCCTTCTCTATGTTTTCTTTTGGGCACGTAACTTTGGGTGTGTCCTAATAACTGGATGTGCCCCGGAAGTTCTCATAACCCCTCCTGCTGGGACATCAGTTCTTGTTACCCGGGAAGCCCTTCCCTCAATCCCCAGGGACTCCTTAGCAATCATATTTTTATTTCCCTATAATAGTGATTTTGGCATTTAAGGGGAAATAAAGACAGTATTTCTTAATACAATAATCTTAGGGCTTATTTTATTTTTTAATTTTATCTATTTATTTTTGGTTTTTTGAGACATAATTTCTCTGTGTAGTTCTGCTTGTCCTGAAACTCACTTTGTATAGACCAGGCTAGCCTCATCACAGAGATCCACCTGCCTCTGCCTTCCAAGTGCTGGGATTAAAGTCATGCACCACCACCTTTGGCTTAGGGCTTCTTTTTATTAAGTCATAAATAATAAAGTAGTACAGTCAGTTGTTCATCTGGTAGTTTAGTCAATGGTTCATTTTGGTTAAGTAGCAGGTGTGATGGCACAGGCTTGTGATCCCAGTGGTCTAAAGATGGAGGCAGGAGGATCAAAGTTCAGTATCATCTTTGACCACATAGAAGGTTCAGAGCCAGCCTGGGCTACATGAGACCCTGTCTCAAAATTTTAAAAAGTTACCGTTTTATGTTCTATGTATAACACATCATCTTTATAGAGTTAAAATATTAAAATATAACTTCTGGGTTCTGGAGAGATGGCTCAGCAGGCTGCTCTTTCAGAGGACCTAGTTTTGAGTGCCAGAACCATCACAACCATCTGTAACTCAAAGTTTAGAGCTTTGTCTCTTTTAGTGGAGCCAGTGAAACCCAGAGGCTTCCTGAGGTTTCTTTTTTCTTTGCAGTATTCCATACAATTTCAGATACAGTCTCAGCCAAGCATCACACCTGTAATCCCAGCATGGGGTGGGGGCTGTCGCTCAGGCAGGAGGACTGCTATGAGTTCAAGGCAAGCCAAAGCTACCTAGTGTTAGACCCCCGGAAAACTCAAGTACCCGGGGTCCCAGGCCACATTCTCGGTCACCCCAATCACCAGGCAGATTCGAGAGCTTGCTGCAAACTGCACGAGGCTTTATTGTAATTTAACGAGCTAACCCCATGTTAGCTCGGGTCTTTCACCCACCCGCCATGGTGGATGGCTAGCAAAAGACGGCTCCTAGGGCCTCCCAAGAGATCTTATAGGACAGAGTAAGGGGAGTGTCTAGGGGTATGCACAGGCTCAGGATTGGCGTGCCTCCGGGCTTGGAGGGCTTGCCCTGTGTTGATTGGTCAACCGGTTGTTATGGCCCATAGGCCCTCCCAGGGTGGTTGCTATACTTTGTGCGTCATTGCTGTGCGCTTGTCCGCAAAGCATACCCAGGGTCGTAAAGCATAGCGCCACCAGCTAACTTCTGATTGGCTCCTTGTCACCAGACAGGCATCTGACTTTCTAGTGACTAACTTCTGATGGGTTCCTTGTCACGAGACAGGCATCTGACCTCTAAGAGACCAAGGCAGGTTTATGGCAAGCACGTGTTCGGCTGTTATGGCTGCTGAAAGGGGAGCTGGTCCTTCACTAGCAAAAACATGTCTCCAAATGAATAAGTACTTCAGTCTTCTTGCTTATTCTTTTCTCCCTTTCCAAACTTTTGTAGCTTTTTTTTAAAAAGATACCCCACTGGTTATGAATATATTTGTGCTTTCTCTACTAATAATTATAATTGCTTATGTATTTTATCTAGGTTAATAATCCATCAGCCTTGTGCCACTCTGCATGTTATAAGCATTTAACAGCATGTATCAGGTGACCCCGGTGGAGATAGCCACAGGAACCAAACTTAACACAGGCAAATCCAAGTCTTTGCTGTGGTGGGGTGTGGTGGTCACTCAGTTGTGGAAGGGCTGGCAGGATGGCTCAGCTGGTAAAGAGACCTGCCACCAAGCCCTGAGCTTGACTCCTGGAACCCACATGGAAGAAGAAGAGAACTGAGGTTGTTTGTTACTAGAGGTTGTCTTATGACCTCATTTATGGTGGCATGTGTGCCCCCCCACACACACTAAACATTGATTTTTAGATAAATAAATAAAATAGTTGTGGGGTAATTATGAAAATCAACTGAAGTAAGTCAGTGTCAGGCATGTAAAACACGGAGATGTGAGTCTTTACCCGTGGTCTCCCAGCAAGTGTGTAGTGGTATAAGGAATGGTGCTGGCTGAGGTGCAAAGCAGTCTTGTCATGCGTCTTGACTTCAGATGAAGCAAGCGGTGTGGCTAGGAAAGCAGCCGTTCTGGGTACGCAGTGTCCAGCTTTTGATAAGTACTAGCCACTTACTTTGCCCCTCCCTTGCGTCTTTGTTGTTGCTCTAGTGTGCTGTAGATGTCCCTGCTGTGACGGAGGCGGGCAGGGGTGTGTTCCCCTGTGGTAAGGGCTCCCGGGTAATGGTCTTTTCCAGCTGTTTTCGATGTTCTGTTGGTTCCTTCTTCATTCTTTCCCATGCCTGCATCTGGGACTGTCTAACCTTAATCTTGTATTTCCTTTTGGGTTACAGAGCAGACTGATATCACTCCATCAACTACAGGAGCCTTTTCAACTTTTGGTCACACTGTTTGAATTACCACTGGATACAACTTTGGGCATTTGGTGATAGTTTTAATGTCTCAGTCACTTATTGACAAAACAGTTGTGTGTATCTATCTGGCTTCCAAAGCAGGATGAGTGGAAATTCTTTATAGAAAAGAAAACTTAGCAAATGAGTACAGAATAAGTGAAACAATTAGAATATTTTATTCAATAAATATTCAATATTTTATTCTGTTTAGATGAATAATAGAATCATCAACCAATACTACAATGAAAAATTGATGGGACGCCAGGTGTTGGTGGCGCACACCTTTAATCCCAGCACTGGGAGGCAGGCGGATCTATGTGAGTTCGAGACCAGCTTGGTCTACAAGAGCTAGTTCCAGGATGGCCTCCAAAGCCACAGAGAAACCCTGTCTCAAAAAACAAAAAAAAAAAAACAAAAAAAAAATGAAAGAAAGAATAATTGATGGGACATTTTAAGTGGGGAAATTGAGCTGACTCTCTAGAACTCACTGTTTGGTAGCAACATTACTAAAAGTGGAGCAGGCAAATACTATGCACCTTATAATATGGCGTAACACAGGAGTCACCAAGAGCTTTTTATGTGAAGGTCCAGATAGTCAATGCCTTGGGCATGGAAGGACACGTGGTCTCTTGCTATTATAACGATTATTATAATCATAGTGAACTTTGCAGTTGGAGCTGAGGAGTGACCATGGATAATATGCAAATGTAAGAATGTGACCGGGTTATGAAACTGATTGGGCAAGATTTAGCCTATGCGGTTCACAGAGTCCTAACATACTAGGAAATAGCAACAGTTACGAAGTGCACATTCCAGGAAATGCATGGGATAAAATAAGTTAAAGAATGTATGAAGTTCTGACTAGGACCTTCTATAGGACATACAATCCTTTCTCGAAAAAGGGAGTGGTGGGACTAGAAAGATGGCTCCAGGGCTGCTCTTGCAGAGGACCCAAGTTCAATTCCTAGCACCCACATAGTGGCTCACAACTGTCTGTCACTCCAGTTCCAGGGGTTCTGATGCCCTATTCTGACCTCCTCAGCCACCAAGCACACATGTGGTGCAGACATATGCTCAGGTAAAATGCCCATATATGTAGAGTAAAATGAAAAATAACTTTTAAAAAGTGTTAAAAAAAATAGTAATGAAAGAGGCTCTTACTGGACTGTGGGGAATCAGATAGGATGTTTTTATGTGGAATTCCTCACTGTTAAGTTTATCTTTGGGACAACCTGGGAGATGTGACTCCTGATGCTTTTATGGACCACCTGGCAAAGTATCAGTAGTTGTTGGAAATCAATACCCTAGGGCTGCCGTATTGGCCTGATTAATTTCATGTTTGAAATATTTCATAGTAAGTAAGTTAAAGTTGAATATATGGCCGCATAGAAAGTGAGGAAGAACTAGATGAAAAACAGTCCCATGCAGCTGGAAGATCCCCCCCCCCATGTTCATTTTAATGTTTCTTTTTCCTCTTCTTCAACCGAGGTTCTTTTTTCCAGTGATAATCAGAGTTCTTATTTCCACCTTAGTCTTTGAGACAGCAGTTCCGATTACACACGTACATGTGTGCTGCTCAGCTTTCTGTTCTAACAGAAGTCAAATGACTTCACTCAGCTGTTAATTCTTGGTAATTGCACAGAAAAGGGATCTAGATCTTCCTTTGGTAGTGAGCTTACCACCCAGTGTGACAGGTCTTTTGTTTTAAAATTACGAACAGGGGAAAACAAATAGAGGAAATAAATTCAAAACAGTAAGAATTTATACTTTTTTCTTTTTTTTAATGGCCAGAGGGAAACGCAAGTCCCATAATTAGCTAGAGCTGCAGAGCAGCGGATCAGAACAAATAGCTGCTCACAGGGACAGATGGTGGAATGTGGTCGCGCATCACTCGGCACCACAACCTACATTTTTTTTTTTTTTTTTTTTTTTTTCCTATCGAGATTCAGAGCTGACTATCAGAGTGACTCATTCCTTTGCTTAGAGGATGAGGTAATGCTATTGTGAGGGGTGATGTCATCTCTACCTGAACTGCATGCATATAGATAGCTGCTCAGGCTCTCCAGGAAAAGCACCATCTGCTTTCATAGCCACAGCCTGAAAGGCTTTGCAGAGATTGATGCAAAGGTCACCAGCCTCAAGTATGACTCATAAGCAGCCAATCAGTGAAGAGCAGGTACTGAAAAAATAAATTTCTAAAATCATAATCCAGAAGTATGACAGAATGATTCAATACTGAATCACAATTCTTTACTGAGTGTTTACTGAGTTGCCACTATTGAAGCTTTAACTCCGAAAATAAAGCCATTTATTCAGTGTGGTCAGTTATCTCAAACCATCTTGGTTGTTTAAAACATTTGCATTAATTGGAGACTAATTTTCTGTTGCTTTGGAGATACATAGGTCTTCCAGTCAGGTGGTTCTTGAATTTCAGCCCACATTAGTTTGACAGCTGCTTTCTTCAGTTAGGAGCCTATGCATTTCCTAAGAACCAGCTGCTGCTTTAGGGGAAAAGAGTTGTTAGTAGAAGAGGAAACCTGTCAAAGGAAATCTCACTGCTCCCCACCCGCTTTGAATTTACTGTAATTTGAACCTGCCAGTCTGTTGTGTAGAATGTCAAATTCCTAACATATGATGGAAGACAAACAACAGTAAATACTTGAATTTTTATTTGTATCTTAAAAATGGCCTACCATCTACATATTGTTATCTCGTAGTATCTATATCACAACACAAATTTGTTTTAAGTCATCTTACCTCCCATCCGCTACTCAGGGTAACACTGATAACTCTTGTCTGATCTAAACTTTACTCTTGTCGTTACAAAGTACTAATATTTCCAAATTCTAATCTTCCCATTTTATTTTTTATTGGTATTTATTCTGTTTTTTTATTGGTCCTAAGTCGGGAATTCCTCAATTTTTTTTTTCTTACCAGCAATTACGATTGCTTTTGTTGTAATAAGATGGTAATGGCTCACCTTGTACTAGATTCCACCTTGGCCCTAGACTCAGACATTTCCTTTTTGGTATAAAATTTAAAGTCTGGACTTTAGGTTTGAGGGTATTAACAGTCACTGGATGCAAACAAATTATAAACGTTTCTGTGCCTGGTCAGTATTTCTACAATAAACAATTTTGAGAACATAATAGAGTCTCAGGAAGTGCATACAGGGCTGGGAATGATGTAGTTCAGGGGCAGAGCACTTACCGACTATGCCTGAGGCCCTGGGTTCCACCCCTGTCCCTGCAAAACTAGATACAGAGTGAGCTGGAGAGATGGCTCAGTGGTTAAGAGCACTGGCTGCACTGGGCAGTGATGGTGCACGCCTTTAATCCCAGCACTTGGGAGACAGAGGCAGGTGGATCTCTGTGAGTTCAAGTTCAGCCTGGTCTACAGAATAAGTTCTGAGTTATGGGACAGCCAGGAATACAGTATAAAAACCCTTTCTCAAAAAAAAAAAAAAAAAAAAAAAAAAAAAGGGCACAGAGGCTGGGGAGTAAAGCACTAGCCCATTGCCTGGGTGCCTGAGACCTTTGGTTCAGTCTCTAGCACCTAAAAAGGAAAAAAAGCACTGTACTATGGGATGGGAATATTTCTGTCAGCAAGTGTCCTCTGCCAGTATTTTCTTAGCTTTTGAAGCAGATATGTGATGCCAGGTAGAAGGCAGGTAGGGTCTTAGTGGGCAGTTGTATAAGAAGGTGTTCCGGGATGAAGAAACATACTGCCAGTGAATTAATGAGTGGTAGCAGGAATGGTAATTGTTTGGTTAAGTAGCCATGCCAGATTTCTGCTCACACAGGGAAGAGGGAAAGACAGGTGACAGAAAGGTTGATGGATGTCACACAGGACTTTGAATGTCCTCTACAGGACCTTGCGTTCTTAGGATTTAGGGTCTTTAGTAAGAAGATACTAAAGAGTCATTGAAGATTTTTCAATGTTGTCATAACAAGTTTAACTGGCCCAGAGTGATTAATCTAAAAGATACATCAGCTTAGACTGAAGGAATTTCCAGTTGAGGTCTGTAAAGGGGTTATTATTATAACAGCTCAGATCAGATAGAATAAGGATTTGAACTTGAGTATGAAAGAAGTGAATTAGGACCATGGTCTTCACTGTCCTCCAGACCCCCAACGTTTAAGGCAGAGATACAGGAAGCAGAGAGCGTGAGTTGAATGCCAGCTTAGAACTCCTTAAGAAAGCCTTCTGCTTCAGGAACAAAGGCATCCAGGGGAATTCTGGGATAAAGCAGTAAGGCTGGCATTCCTTTAAAGGGTTTGCTTTGTCTTTAACTCTTTCATATTCTCCCTTCCCAAACCTTCCTGTTATCTCGCCACTCTGACAACTCCCTCACTTCCTTCACTGTTAACTAGGCGTATCTTCTGCCTGCTCTCCATGCTTCCACTGTTGTCCTCAGCCTGTTCACTTTCCTGCTGGCGCCTCAATTATGACCAGGTCATTTCTACCCAGAGACCTTCGCAAGCTTGTTCAACAAATGTCAACATGATCTACTGTCTCCTATTGAGAGCTTTGTCCTGCTGTTACTAACTTCTCAGCAGGATCTGCCATGAGTTCTTTATTGACAGCGCCTTCTCACTCAACCCACATTTTCCTCTCCCCCCTTAGCTTTAATCCTACTTTCCCCGGTATGGTCTCCATCGCTAACATATTACATATCATTTGTTATGATGTTTGTCCCTAGACACCAGAATTCAAGCTCCATAAGGCGGTGATTTTTGTTTGTCTGCTTACTTCTCCTGGGCCATCCAGTACTTATGGGAGATAGAGGCAGAGATAGCTAGCCTGAATTCCAGGCTAGCTAGGTCTACAAAGAGAGTTCTAGGACAGCCAGGGCTTAAAAAAAAAAAAAAAAAAAAAAAAAAAAAAAAAAAAAAAGATTATGTTTAAAGAAGGAAGGGTGACAACATACATAAAATACTTAGGGGGCCTAGTTATCAGCTGTCCAACTCACAACAGATTTGAGAAAGTAAATGAAGAAGAGGGACACTGGTTGATTAACCTCCCTTTTACCCTGTGTTCCTTTGATCTGACAGTAACTGGCTGGAATTACATAGGCCTAGAAAATAATACATGTTATCCATTTACTAGAAAACTATGCTGTTCTTTAGCATATTAATGGCTGTAAAAACAACAGTAACCTTTTTTGACTTCACTGGATCCCCAGGCTCTCTTTTGGCAACTTACTCATCAGTATGAAACTTTCTTGACCCATAGCAGAGTTTGAGAAAAAAAACATACTGGACTGACTATCAGGCCAGGGGACTGTAGGCCTGTGAAATGATGGAAGGTTCTTTTCAGTTACTTCTGGTTGATAGACTTATGTTGTTCTATGTGCTGCTCAAAACCCTAGACCTTAGTTACTACTCTTCAAGGTATGAGGCTTTTAAAAGCCAGCTTTTGTTTTAGGTGTTTGGGAATAAGATGATAATTCCTTCCCTGGACGGCGACCTCTTCCAGTGGGACCGAGAGCGAGAGAGCATGGAGACTGTTCCTTTCACTGTGGAGTCCCTTCTCGAATCTTCATATAAATTTGGAGATGATGTTGTTTTGGTTGGAGGAAAATCTCTTACTACGTATGGACTCAGTGCATATAGTGGAAAGGTGAGTGACACTATGTGTGGGATGTTGGAAAACAATAGGATAAAAGAATCAGGGGTTTTAGTCAGGAGTCTCACAATGTAGCTAGCCGGCCTAGAGCTTGCTGTGTAGACCAGGCTGGCCTTGAACTCGACAAGATTTCATGTGGGCAGTTGAGCTTTATTGTAATTTCCCCCTGAGGATTGTTGTGGACTATTCCTTTACACTGTGTGAAAATATGTCATTGTGATTGGTTTAATAAAAAGCTAAATGGCCAATAGCTAGGAAGGATTTTGGGGACAGAGAGGATGCTGGGAAGTAGAAGGTAGAGTCGCCGGATGCAGAGGAAGCATCATGGGAGTGCAGAGAGATGAGGTAATGAGCCATGTGGCAGCAAGTAAATTATTAGAAATGGGTTCATTTCTGTTATAGGAGCTAGTTAGAAACAAGCCTAAGCTGTCAGCCAAGCTTTCATAGTTAATAAGAAGTGTCTGTGTGATTCTTCGGGAGCTGCAGATGGGACAGAAAAATCCACCCACAGAGGACAGAATTTGTTTTAATAAGACTTTAGAGGGCTGGAGAGACAGTCCAGCTGTTAGAGGCTCATAACAAAAACTACAGGAGTGAATATCTGAGCCAGGGTGCCAGGAGGAGAATGAACTAATATGATCTGCTGTGCTAAGTGCTTTTGCTGAGCCAGGGTGCCAGGAGGAGAATGAACTGATATGATCTGCTATACTAAGTGCTTTTGCAGGGCGTTATTTTTGAAATCTTCATAATATTCCTAAGAATTATGCATTTTATTCACATCTTTATAGGTGAAGAACTCTTCAAAGATTAGTAATAATCCTGATGATAAGAGTCATTGCTGCTTGTTTATCTGGTAGAAACCCTATGCTCACAAAACAGATAAAGAAACTGAGTTTTAACCGATTCAGAAACTCCAAGGTCAGATTTGCCTTAGATCAGGTTGATAGCAAAGTCATTAATGACCTAGATTCTCTCCAACAAGGGATCAGGGATAAACCCAGAATCAGCCTGCCTGAGATGGAGTCAGTAATGTAAATCCATCATTAGGAGTAATTAATTTAAACCATCGTTTGTAAAACCCATCTTAGCCCCTGGATGTGTAAACATTTTCTGTGTAGCTTTACACTCTGAGAAAGGACAGGAATGTGACTCCTTAGGTTCCCACAGCTCAGCAGTCCCTCGTCCAGGTGCTGGGCTCATCACACACCTCTTGGGCATGCTTTTTATGTCTTCCATGCTATTCAGACAGGCCAGTGTTGCTTTTTTCTAAAAAGCAAGGGCTCAGTTTTCAGTCTCCCCTTATGTTAGTATTCTCTGTAAAACAGCTGGATTGGACCCAATCACCTGATTCTCTGACTGGCTGGATGTACTGCTACCAAAAAGTCTGGGATTCCAGCATGTCTTCAGCCTTTTGTGAGGATTTTGATTTATATCAAACTGAGGAGCCTCCTTTTTTCCTTAAGCCAAAAGGTATTAGAAACGGTTCAAATTTTTCAAAATTGTATACATAATGCTAGATGAAAATTGTGGGGCTGATTAATTTTTCAGCTCATCTGGAATTTTAGTAATGACATTTTTGCAAAGATACCATTGGTTATCATTTCTTCTTGTATATTCCATGAAATTTCCCCAAATAGGGCTCAAGTTATGTAAACCCTTAAAACCACTCACTCACTGAAATAAATATTATTAGAATTTTCATGGTTCTAAATAATTCATGTTAGATTTCTAAATCATCAGTTGGGGGTACTTTTATGCACTTATAAAATTTCATTTTACTTTTTAAAATTATGAGTGTGGTGGTGCTTGCCTTTAGTCCCAGCACTAGGGAGGCAGAAGCAGGTGGATCTCTGAGTTCAAGGCCAGCCTGGTCTACAAAGCAAGTTCCAGGACAGTCAGAGCTGTTACACAGAGAAACCCTGTCTTTTAGAGAGAGAGGAGAGAGAGAGAGAGGAGAGAGAGAGAGAGAGAGAGAGAGAGAGAGAGAGAGAGAGAGAGAGAGCTTATGCTGGGCATGGTGACACACTTTAATGCCAGCATTTATGAGGTAGAAGCTGGTGGATTTCTGTGAGCTCAAAACCAGCTTTGTTTTTCAGCTGAGGTATATCTGTTCTGCCTTGGGGTGTCGCCGATGGGATAGTGATGAAATGGAAGAAGAGGAAGACATCTTGCTTCTGCAGCGTACACAGAAGACTGTTCGTGCTGTTGGGCCTCGAAGTGGCAGTGAGAAGTGGGTATCAAAATATCAGTAATGGCATTTTTTAGAAGTTTTGGTAGCTGGGCATGGTGGCACACTTTAATCCCAGCAGAGACAGAGCAGAGTTCTGGCTATGCAGGGGAAAACCTTGGGTATATGGGGGGGGGGGGGACTCTTTAAAGCCAAGGTTTCTCACAGACTTTCCTTTATAGAGTTTCTATGAATTATTTGTTAACCTAAAAACACAATACACTTTTAAGAGAAACAAATGCCTTCCTGTGTTAATCCCAAAGATGCAAGGAGAAAGACCACCAACCCAAATCATCATGGCCAAGTTAATTAAAGCAAGCAGTTAAATAAAGCAAGCTTTTTTATTTGTACATACAGGCTGTCTCCCCCTAAGGTGGGGTTTGAGAGGTCTGCACTAGTCCTGAGGAAAACAAGGTTTTTATAGCTCAGGAGTGGGGATGTTTCCAAATGGGGGTTTGGCATGCAAAAATAGGTGGGGTTTCAGACGCAGAACATAAACATAACAAGTTAGTCATAACTGCCTCCTGAAACAAAGACATCATTGCAAGTTGGTAGTAACAAGGTAGTCATAACAACAGGTCATCATGACGAGGTAATCATAACAGCTTTGAAACAAAGGTTGGGTTGCAAGATGGTTATAACAACTTTGGAAACAAAGACATGGTTGCCATTTCCTGGAACAGGCAGTACAGAACCATTTACAGTTAAGGTTGCAGGTAGGGCATAGCCCAACCCTTGAGAAAGAGATTTAATCATAAACAAGAATGAATCTAGTTTATCTTTACTATAAGATGGTTTGTAAGCCTAAGGTAGAGGCAGGCTGGTTCATCGCCTGCTTATAGTGAAAAAACCAAGCAGCTTTGCATTGTGTCAATGACACTTGGCATAGTAAAATGACTGAGAGAAGTTATTTGATGGAGGAAACTCTTAACACAAAGTTAATTGTACTCTTTGATTGTCTAGTGGGCTGCAGTTCCAGCTCCCAGTTTTAGAATAATCATCTACTGTGCTTTAAAAGTACTAGCTGTTAGCCAGGCGTTGGTGACACACGCTTTTAATCCCAGCACTTGGGAGGCAGAGGCAGGCGGATCTCTGTGAGTTCGAGGCCAGCCTGGTCTCTAGAGTGAGTACCAGGATAGGCTCCAAAGCTACACAGAGAAACCCTGTCCAAAAAAAAAAAAAAGTATTAGCTGTTTGTTTGATCTAATACTTTTTGTTTCTTCAGATAATGAACCCTTTATGTAATGTCTCCACCTAAATTTATGATTCAAATATTAGATATGCTGATCCTCTGTCATGGCCAGACTCTCAGCCTGATACACTAAACTCTGAGTTTTCTGTGTAGAAAAAGAACACTCATTTTAGAACCCAAGTTGATCTTTGAAAACTGAACCAGACCTGCATCTGGTTTCGTCATCTGATGAAATAGAATTCAGGCATCTTTCCTGAAATTTGTTTTTTTCAAACCTAATTTAAAAATGTATCTTTTCGGGGCTGGAGAATGGCTCAGAGGTTAAGAGCACCAGCTGCTCTTCCAGAGGTCCTGAGTTCAATTCCCAGCAACCACATGGTGGCTCACAACCATCTGTTATGAGATCTGGTTCCTATTCTGGTGTGCAGATAGACATGGAAGCAGAATGTTGTATACATAATAAATAAAATCTTTTAAAAAAGAATATATTTCTTCTTTCTATTTTTGCTGGCCTGTGAATAGTGCTTTGCATTTACCTGCCGCTCTTTATCCTGCTAAGGCTGTTAAATCTGAGAGCTCATGGGAGCTTGGCCACCTGGGAGCAGAAGTGAGCTTAGCAGTTTTGTGAGTTACCAGACCCAAAAGACTAAACTCATTTTGTGTGTGTGTGTGTGTGTGTGTGTGTGTGTGTGTGTGTGTGTGTATGTGTGTGTCTGTGTGTGTCTGTGTGTGTGTCTGTGTGTGTGTCTGTGTGTGTCTGTGTGTGTGTCTGTGTGTGTGTGTTCTATGTTCCTTGTTCCTTAAACATGAACATATATGTATATGTACTAATACATATATATATATATATGTGTGTGTGTGTGTGTATGTATTACTAGATTTCAGAACTCCTAGACCATTTTATATCTAAGTGACATGACATTATAGTTAAGTGACTTTCCTGTTTCCTAACTATAGAGGAAACATTGCTGCTTTAGAACACAGACACAGAGGGAATGACCTGCCATTTCTATTAGTAGAGAGCTGACAATAGAGTTTAGGTTACTTAAAAAAAACCCTGAAGTTGTTCTGCAAGGTCATCTTTTCATTAGAATCTAAAATTGATGCATTTACCTTGCCTTTTTATTGGGTTGTTGGGCAGTACTTTATTGCACTTGAATGGAATGTGCTCAGGTAATTAAGGCAGGCTGCATGTCACTTCATATTAAGGTGAGTTTGCTGTACTTTATGAAACGTGTCAATTTTTGAGAGAACATCTGGCCATGGATGTTTTCCAGTCTACCACCTCAGAATGGGTGTTGCAAAGGGTCAGCCGAGGGTCTCTCAGGCCCCCTTGTGGTGGAAATCAGAATTGCATGCCTTTCCAGAAAGTTATAGTGACTCATACGAAATTGTTCTATTTTATTCTTCAGTCTAAAAACAGTGCTCTATTTTTTTTGGTTCCTTCATTTAAATATAAGATTCTAAAACACACCTTTGTAAATTTAAGGTGGAATTTCAGTGTTGGCCACTTTGAACTTCGGTATATTCCAGACATGGAAACTAGAGCCGGATTTATTGAGAGCACCTTTAAACCTGGTGGGAACAAAGAAGACTCTAAAATTATTTCAGATGTGGAAGAACAAGAAGGTTCCGTGCTGGACACAGTGATAAAGGTTTCCGTTGCTGATTGGAAGGTCATTGCCTTTAGTAAAAAGGGAGGCCACCTGGAGTGGGAGTATCAGGTATTTGAGACCACTGACTCAGTAGCTATGTCCCCCAGTCCCTGTTTGACCACACACATTGCTAGAAGGAAGTAGTTCCATTTTGGGTTATCACCTCTTCTCTGCTTTAAGACTATGACTTTAAGAGACATTTTGTAAAGCTGTCAAGATGGTTTAGTCAGTAATTACTTGTAGCAAAGCATGAGAACCTGAGTTCAGATCCCCGGCACCAACATGAAAAGCCAGACCTGGGAATCCAGATCCATAAGCAGCCCTGGGAAGGCAGAAAAAGGGCTGGTCCCTGGAGCTCACTGGCAGGCCATCCTAGCCTAAACAGTGAGTTCCTGTGGTCGATGAGACCCTGTATCAAACATAAGATGGGGGAGCTGAAGAGGTGGGGGGCTCAGTGGTCAAGAGCAGTTGCTGTTCTTGCAGAGTTCTCCGGGTTGGATTTCTAGCACCCACATGGCTACTCACAAAACTGCCCGTAACTCCAACACTTCTGACCTCCACGGGTACCAGGTGTGCAAACGATGCACAAACATACATGCAAGCAAAACACCCATATTTGTAAAATAAGAGTAAGTAAATAAAAGTAACTAAAGATAGCAAGCATCAGCATCTAGCTTCCACATGCATGCACACACTCACACCACACATATACACACAGAAAGAAATAATAAATAAGTAAATGACATGTACAAGTTGAAACCTCTTAAATACTGCTGAAGTTACTAAATGTTTTCCCTTCTTGTCTAGTTTTGTACTCCGATTGCATCTGCCTGGTTGGTGAGGGATGGCAAGGTCATCCCCATCAGTCTGTTTGATGATACAAGTTACACAGCTAATGAAGCAGCTTTGGAAGATGAAGAGGACATTGTAGAGGCTGCTCGAGGAGCCACAGAGAACAGCGTGTACTTAGGTAGGTAGATGTAGCTAGTGAACAGTCCACTGATACCCAGAGTACTTCATTGATGAGCCTTAACGTCTGAGCCTTGCTTTGCACTCCTGCAGTTTTTCCACCTGTCCAGTTCTGTAATCTAATTAGTATAGTATAGTATAGTATAGTATAGTATAGTATAGTGTAGTCTTTCTTCTGAGACGTGCCTTAGAAAGGCTTAGAAATGCAGAGCAGAGATAAAGTCCTTCCCTTGCATCTGTATAGGTTTGCTCTCCTCTTACAGGCTGTAGTTTGTTTATTTCATGGCATCTTTACAGCTTTTCTGAAAAACAGAAAGGAGTTCTCCTGCACTTCTGGACTATTGAGCGTATCATATAAATAACACTTTGAAGTTTTTTGTGTATGTTTGGATTAGTTTGGGTTATTAAATTGTCACAAAATTATATAAACTATGTGCTCCCCATACCTCAACCCAGTCTCCATGAAAAACTGTAATCTGAATGTTTTTGGCAACATGAACAAGTCGAATATATCTTTAAACAATATATTCATGGAAATAAAGAATGCCCTTCTTTTTGAAAATAAATTAAGATATGCATTTACTGCAACAGCAGTTGGCCGAACTGCTGGTCATGCCCTTGAATTACAGTTGTTTAGATAAACTTCCCTTATGGAGACAGACAGTCATTTCATCTCTTTGAAGCACAGGGAGTTGTTTTTTTGTTTGTTTGTTTGTTTGTTTTTTTAATGTTTTGGTTGGGATGGTTTTCTGTTACTGAAAAGGTGCTATTTCTTCAGTGAGGAACATTGTAGAAGCCTTATATAGTGGATATATGTATCTATAATACATACTTCTCCTCTGTGTCATGTGTCCTATTTCCTTCGTGGCTGGCAAATCTCTTACGCCTCAGATTCCTCCCAGAGTTCACCTCTCTCCCCGGAAGTCCCACCTGTCTTCTGTCTCCTAACTATTGGCTGTTCAACTCTGTGTTAAATCAATCAGAAGGCGCCTTGGCAAAGACACATCTTGACAGTATACAGTGTCCAGAAAGACTATGCCACAATATAACAATGTAGACACCCTATAGATCTTGGGTTTTGTTGAGTCAAGTGTAAAGGCTTTGAGCATCTTCCTTCTCTGCAAAGATCTGTGTAGTAGACAAAGAAGTAGAATTCAGCTAAGTGCATTAAATGAAAGCCAACTTTTAAGAACTCTGTCGCATGGATGACATGTTTTTGTGGTTGACCCAGGGATGTACAGAGGCCAGCTGTACTTGCAGTCATCTGTCAGAGTCTCAGAAAAATTCCCTACAAGCCCAAAGGCCTTGGAGTCTGTCAATGGCGAAAATGCAATTATCCCTCTGCCGACGATCAAATGGAAGCCCTTAATCCGTAAGTCACTTACAAATACCACGGAAGTTTCTAGTAAGCCAGGTGTGGTAGCACTGGCCTGCAACTCCCAGCATTTGGAAGGTGGAAGCAGGAGGTTTGGAGGAGTTCAGGGTCCTATTCAGCTAGATAGTAAGTCTGAAGTCAGTCTGGGTTACAAGAGACGACCCTATCTCAAAAAAAGAACAAGCACACCATAAATCCAAGCACTTGGGAGGCAGAAGCTGTCTGATCTTTGTTAATTCAAGGCCAGCCTGGTCTGCACAGTGAGTTCTAGCCAATCAGGGCTACATAGTAAGACCCTGTCTCCAAAACAAATAAACAATAATAGCATGGAAGGAGGGAGGGAGGGAGGGAAAGAGGGAAGGAGGGAAGAGAGGAAAAATAAATGCCAAGCAGTGGTAGTGCAGAGGCAGATGGATCTCTTGAGTTTGAGACCAGCCTGGTCTACAAAGTGAATTCCAGGAACAGCCAGGACTATGCAATAAGACCCTGCCTCAAAAGATAGATAGACAGACAGACAGACAGACAGACAGACAGACAGACAGACAGATTGATGAGTATGTAGAACAAGTTACTTGGTTATCACATTTTTTTTTTGAGAAAAATAAACGAATTAAAATAATGGACCAAATCCTTAGGTATTTTTCTATCCCTTTTATTTGTGTTTATAGTAAATGTTTTATTTGAATTACTTTTAAAAACTTTTTTTAGTTGAATTTTATTATGGACATGCATGCCCTGTGCACAGTGTCAGTCGAGGACAGCTGTGGAGTAATTCTGTCCTTGCACCTTTATGTGGGTTTCAAGATTAAGTTCAAGTTTGAGGCTTATATGGCAAGTGCCTTTATCCACTTAACCATCTTGCTGACCCTTAAGTGATTCTTTGAATGACTTTTTCTGCATCTGTTGTTTTGAGGTATGATCTGTTGCCCGGGCTCATCTCCAATCCTGAGCTAAATATCTCCCTCCCTCCAACAGCTAGAACTCCAAGTGTGGGCCGTCTTCCTAGTCTTGTGTTGTGTAGGACTGTTTGCTTCTCAGTAGCAAGGATGTTGGGCTCTTTGACCTAAGTTGTTCTTGAACCAAGCTGTGGGTGTATATTAGTTGAATGAATGAATGAATGAATGAATGAATGAATGAATGAATGAATGAATGAGCAAGCCCATGCCTTTCATTAAAGTCACATGGTTAATAGTTTACATTCTTTTTAGATTCTCCTTCTAGGACTCCTGTCTTGGTTGGGTCTGATGAATTTGACAAATGTCTAAGTAATGATAAGTTTTCCCATGAAGAATATAGTAACGGTGCACTTTCAATTCTACAGTATCCATATGGTAAGTGTCATTACTCCTAAATGGAAGTAATGGTCTCATTCAATTATTTTAAATTAAGCAATAGAACTCAGATGTGGGCAAATTGATTGCTACATAGAAAAAATAAAAAGTAAATTTGGGAGGCAATAAACAGTACAAGCTTTACAGCTAGACTGTCAGGGTTGAACCCAGTGGCCAATATCAGTTTGGGTACCCCTATCTTCCCTGTGTCTGGATTTTCATATCTATAAAACTAATGTAGTAACTCCATAGTCACTGGGCACACCTGTGAGATCATATGTGTAACAATATGAACTAGCATTGTGCTTGCCACATCATAAGTGACCATAAATATGTATTTTATTATTAGCTCTAATTATCTGCTTGATGCTTCCCCTTGCTCTAATTCATTCCTCTGTCATTTTTCTGACTATAAAATACAGACTAAATAATAAACTCTATAATGAAAACAGCCGGGAATGATGGCACAAGCCTATAGACAAGAGGTCATGCGTTCAAAGCCAGCCTGGGTTACTTAGCATGACCCTGTCTCAAACAAGCCAGTGTATACAGGGGCTTGCTGCCAAGCCTGATAACATGATTGCTCTAGACCCATATGGTAGGAGGAGAGAACCCCCTCCTGTAAGTTGTCCAGTGACTTGCACATGGACACATGGAAACATACGTACACAATAAATGCATAATTTTTTTTAAAGATCAGAAAAAGAAAAATGGGTATTTCTCAGGGAGCTACATGAAAATGATCTAAGATGAGGTCATTCACTTTTATCCTCTGAAAAATTCATGCACAAGTCAAAAATAAGTGAAACTTAACATGAAATAACATTGTAGTATCAGCAGCAACAACTTCAATTTATTTTGAAGCAGGGTCTCACTATGTAGCCTTGGATTGCCTGGTCCAGACTGGCCTAACAATCATAGAGATCTGTCTGCCTCTGCCTGCATGGTGCTGGAATTAAAGGCCTGTGCCAAGTGTATGCCACCATGTTCAGCAAAGTGAAGATATAGGGGCTGGAAAAGTGGCCAGTGGTTAAAAAAAAGCTTATTTCTTTTGCAAAGGGCCCAAGTTTAGTTCCCAGCACCTACATAGGGTGACTTATAATCTGATGCCCTTTTCTGGCCTCTGTGGACCCAGCATTCATGTACATACATGTACCCAGACACAGACACACACATCTACACATAACTTAAAACCAATAAATAAAATAAAATTAGGGTGTATTCACACATGGGAGTCATTTGACAATTTTAAAATCCTCAGCTTGGTATCAGACAAAAACATTAGTTACGTTAGATGTTAAAGCTGAAAATTTATTATATAACTCAAATCAGTAAAAAAACAGAAGGCTGTGAACTAGAAATGGTAAATATCTAAAACTGACTAAAAGACAGTAAGAGAGAATTGTGTAGTCTGCCCCTGTGTCGTGCAAAGTGGGAGATTAAGGATAGACATGCTGGCACTGGAGAGATGGCTCAGTGGTTACACACTCACTCTTCTGCAGAGGACCTGTGTCCTGCTCCTGGCACCCACACAGTGCCTTCTAGCTATCCATAATTCCACTTCCAGGAGATCTGCAACCCTCTTCCGACCTCCACAATCACCAGGCATGCAAATCCTACACATAAATACATGCAGTCAAAATGTTCGTACACGTAAACATTAAAATAATAAATAAATAAATAAATAAATAAATAAATAAATAAATAAATAAATAAAAGAAGACTTGCTGATTGGCAGCACAGAATCATTTTGACATCCGGAAGCGAACCAGAGAGCATGATGGAGGTTGTCCTACAGTTATAAGGAAAGACTGTGGTAATGTCTGATGTTTAACGGGTCCCAAGTGAAAGGAAACAGAAGACACGTTGAAGGAAGCTTGAGTACTAACTTAATTATCATTAAGGTGATGAAGGGGGCAGCCCTTGGAAGGTTTTCCCTCATCATTATTTACTGTAAATTTAAGATGGTTTGTTTGGAGTAGAGAGAGAGTGTGTCAGTATTCAGAAGGCATGGGTCCAAGAGAGTCATTAAGAAAAGGAATTTGTGACAGGCGCGGTCTGTAACCCCAGCACTTAGGAGGCAAAGGCAGGCAGATCTCTGAGTTTGAGGCCAGCATGGTCTACAAAATGAGTTCCTGGACAGTCGGGCCTACACAGAGAATCCCTGTCTTGAAAAGAAAAAGCATGTGTGTGGGGTGGGGGGCGGATTATTATAGTTGTCATAACAGAAAACCCCTTTTGACGTTTTTTTTTGTCTCAGATAATGGTTACTATCTGCCATATTACAAGAGAGAAAGGAATAAACGGAGCACACAGATCACAGTCAGATTCCTGGAAAGCCCACATTACAGCAAGAACATCCGTAAGAAGGACCCTGTCCTCCTCCTGCACTGGTGGAAGGAAATATTTGGAACGATCTTACTTTGCATCGTAGCCACAACCTTTATCGTGCGCAGGCTTTTCCATCCACAGCCCCACAGGGTAAGATGTTCTTTCAACCTAATGTGTTTCAGAGTGTCTGTTGTGTAGAAAGCTTACAGTAGGGGGAGGTTAATGTATTCTGATTTTACCATAGGATCATTTATGCTTATATCGTCATCCATCACTTAGCCAATAAGGTACATTCTGGGAAATGTGTCACTAGGCAATTTTATCACTGTGCAAAGGTCCTAGACTGTACTTCCACTCCAGACGGTCAAATCTGCTGCATACTAGACAGTATGACACAGCCTGCTACTACTAGGCTGCAGTCTTGTATAGCTCATGCTTACAACATGGTGTTACATGTCTTTGTTTTGACATAGATTTAAAAAAAATACTGGCCACAGTTGTTTCTCAACTCTGTTACAATGTTATGGGAGGGCTGGAGAGATGGGTCAATAGTTAAGAGCATTTGCTGCTCCTGGGTGCCCACATCAGACAGCTCTTAACAGCCTGTAACTCCAGCTGCAGGGGCTCTGAGAGTCTCCTGGCCTCCATAGGCACCCACGTGTATTTTGGCATAGAGTCATACACACACATACTCATGCATAGAAATAGAGTATCTTTTGAGATTATTATAGTAATGCACCTCTGAGCACACTGTTGTGTACGTGTGCTGTAGAGGGCCTGAATGGCTGTGATGCAAGGCATGGCTGCACCCCACTTCTACTTCCTTAGCATCACTTGGTTCTCAGTCCTTAATGTTCTGGTGTTCATTCCTACAATTCACAAAACTGACCTTGACAAGAGCCCTAGGTGATCTTTTGTTAAATGTAGTGGACAGTTTCCTGTCCCCCAGCTGAGGCTCTGTGATGACACTGTTGTGTGCTTCTCTTTGACTTTTCCTCTCTGACTTCCTTGACCCAAGGCATCCCAATCTCCTTGGAAACTGAGTGGCTCCTCCCGGCCACCACAGTACACCTCAGGGCTCCTCTCATCACATGCTCGTTCTCCTGCTCTTTTCAGTATCAAGCATTTTAGAGATTCCCAAATCCCACCTCCCTCCTTTTTTTTTTTTTTTTTTTTTTTCAAGAAAGGGGCTTACCCTGTAACCCACGAACTGACCAGAACTGACGGCAGTCTGCCTGCCACGGCTTCCTGGGTGCTGGGATCAAGGCCTGATCCCAGATCCACGACCTTTCTCTGGAGCAATTGTCTAGTTAGAACTACACAGACAGCTCAGTGAACCATATCTCAGACAGGGCTCATCCATCCCAGCCTGTACCGCTGGCATTTTCTGTCTCAGATCGCAGTGCTCTGCTCTCTTACCACAGCCAAAGCTTTTCTCTCCCTCACCAGTCACTAGGGCTGTCAAGGTCTTCTTCCTAAATACCTTCAGTTTGCTTTTCCTTGTCCTGTTTCCGTTTCCTCAGTACAAATGCCATTGCTCACTCACCTTCTGATTGCTGAAATACCCTCTAACTGGGCTCATGCCTCTAGTCCACTCCCTGTCTGCAAGCCATTCCCCATCGCCCACTCCATTTTAACTCATTTCCTGGTGTTAAAACCTCTAATAACTGACTTCACATTCTTGTTAGAATGAGGTTTGTCCTTCTTCAAAAAATGCAAATGTTCTGAGTGAGTTACTCCCTGCCTGTTCTGAACTTATTTCCCCCATACCTGAATCCTTAGATTCCTAAGTTGCATTCTCTGCTTATGTCAAAAATGCCCTAGGGTTAGAGAAATGGCTCAGAGGTTAAGAGCATTGGCTGCTCTTTCAGAGGTTGAGTTCAGTTCCCAGCAACCACACGGTGCTTCAGAACCATCTGTAATGAGATCTGGTGCCCTCTGCTGGTGTGCAGGCAACATGCCAG